>NW_010433310.1:0-420 GCF_000710305.1 Buceros rhinoceros silvestris | reverse complement strand
GTAAAATGTGCAGCTAGGCAACCCAGCCGGCCCCTTGACTGCACCGCAGCCGTGCGGGCTGAGCAAACGGAGTGCAAGTTCAACAGCCTGGCCATGAACAATGGGCCTCTCTGCAGCAGAGGGGCTGTTCAGCTGCGTGCTTGGCTCCCGGCCACCCGAAGCCGTGACCACTCGAGCGCAGGCTCAGCCTGTGCCACACACACATGCATCTCGTTGACTTTTCCTTCTGCTGCGGTGTATTTCCCACCAGCAGCACCCGGCATCTCCACGCGGCTCCCAGCGAGCCCCTCGGCCCCGTGTTCTTGAAAGGTGTTTTTGAAGGTGTTACGGAGAGGCACTTTGAGGGTGTAAAATAACTAACACCTGAAGGAAAGGAGAGGTCAAGGGCATGGTTCTGGCAGGGCGGCGGCGGCGCTGCAG
>NW_010433309.1:116498-116786 GCF_000710305.1 Buceros rhinoceros silvestris | reverse complement strand
GACATTTCCCTTCTTCGGGAAACAGATAAAATCCTTGGTCTTCAAGTAGCGTGGTAGTGTCAGTACTGATCCTCCCTGATGGCTGAGTGGTGGAAACGCATCTAGGTGCGTAACGGGGGAGGGTAAGCAGCGATTCATTCAGTGTTTCTGTGTACACCGAGGCGAGATCACAGCAAGATGTCAGTATCTAACAAGTAGATACACTTACAATTACAGGCGGTTACCTTTTTCCGGGGTTGTGGGGGGTTTTTCATGTTTTCAGTAACACCGTAACTCGCTCCCCCACAT
>NW_010433309.1:99171-115960 GCF_000710305.1 Buceros rhinoceros silvestris | reverse complement strand
AAAGAGTGCAGTTTAACTAGAAAATATTGGGAAAGATAGTTCATTTGCATAGCTGCTGTGATAGACTGCTAAATCTGATGGACTTATATGTATCACAATTTATAAATGGCAGTTCCTCTGGTTACCTGTTACTTCATGGTATTTTGGTTTTAAATTTAAAAGAAAATCCTAGAAGTCTGCTTGACAACTGAAACTGAAGGGATTGTAGTGGTATGCTGCCCTACATTCAGGGAACACAACTGCACAGCACAAACAACACTGACAAGGACTGAAGAGAAGTGTAATAATGAATACTCCAGAATTTCACCATACGTTGGGTCCTTGGCGCATCTGTTGTATTTAGGGAACT
Organism: Buceros rhinoceros silvestris; assembly: GCF_000710305.1. Taxonomy (NCBI): domain Eukaryota; kingdom Metazoa; phylum Chordata; class Aves; order Bucerotiformes; family Bucerotidae; genus Buceros; species Buceros rhinoceros. Next base: position 115,611 of record NW_010433309.1, on the reverse strand, counting down.
TTTTTTCAAACTTGTATTTTGGGTTGCTTTTTCACTGAGAATTGCCAAGGGTAAAACCACAATGTAGTTACTACATTTTACACTGATTGGACTGTAGTGTTGCTTCACATTCAGCTTTCTTAGTGATGCGAAATCTAATTAATAGAAAGGAGCCCTGAAATGATTAGCAGCAGCTGAGGAGCAAGGACATTGGTTATGGTTTAATAGTTAGTCCAGAGCTGTCTCGGTTAAGAACGATTAATTGGCAGGCCTGTTGAGCAGCCCTTATCTGAGAGAAAGTGTAAACAAAGAAAGTGAGTAGCCAGGATAATGGAGGTAGAGCACATTTAACAGGTTTGGGTTGTTGTTTCCTTTTTTTTTCTTTACTCCTTTGAAATTCTGCAGCATTAACTTCTGTGAAATAACCTTTAGCTCAAATTAACTTCCGAAGTAAAAATGGTTAAGTGTTCTCACGTGGCAAAGTATTCCAATTCTTGAACTAGCTTACTGTCTATCCCAAAACAAAACTACCACCAACAGAAAACTCAGGCCATTCTACCCTTAGCATTTTTTTAATTAAAAAAAAAAAAAAAGTTGAAAGGTGATACAGTTCTGTGGACTGTCAGTTGTCAAGCATTGTGTTCAATGAATGAAGCAAGAAAGTATAGGCTCCTTGAATTGTTTCCGCTAAACCCTTCAATTGCGCAATTTTGTTTTGGTGTCTGCTATCACCTTATTGACACTAAATTTGATATTTGCATTTCTGTAGTATAATCACTTTGAAATCCTTTATCTGTAAAGGATTCCTCATCCACTATATGGAAATGATAAACTGAACCAGAGACAGTATAGCCAAGACTGTTCTTGCGCTACTTGAGGCTCTAAGTCAACAGATTGTTCATATCTGCAACAGTGAGACAGAAATAATACTCAGTTGCCTGCAGCATACTGTTTGCTTGAGGGTCAGTGGTGGTTAGGGACCTCTGATTGAAGGGCTTGATTGCTGAATTGTTCATTTGTCAAAACTTGGTTGTAAACTTGAGTATTTGCATGGGCTTTAGAAATAAAAGCTTGGGTTTTGCCAGCCTATTATGTTAATTTGTGACCTGCAGAAGATTATTTCAAGTCTCAGGTCAAATTGTTGAAGCATTTAAAGAATTTGAGATGAAAAGCAGTGGTAGAATTTCACTGATGTTGCTGAGAATTCTCCTATTTGGTACCTAAACATATTTAAAGGTACGAAAGACTTCACATTGTAAATGAATTGAATATATTCACAGGAATTCTAAACGGATGTTAAGTTCAAAACGGCTGTTCAGAGGGTGATCTTTGTGTGCCTTATGCTGAGCACTAGCAATCCTAAGATGCCTATACTTGAGCTTATGGACGTACCTAATTCTTGCATGGCATGATCAGAGTTCAAAACTAGATGCTCTTAGAAGGCACCTGAAGATCTCCATTCCATTGGTGTTCTTACAGCATGCATAATACATGCTAACAAGTACTGTTTATAGCAGCACTCATTGGCATGTTTTGTCCTGGTTATGGTCTTTGTGACAACAACTAACAAACAAAATACTGTAATTCCCAATTCTGTGTTCACAGAAAAGTACCAGAAAGCTCAGAGTTGAAGTACCTAACTTAGTTGGCAACTGAGTTCTGTGGTGGTTTAAATTGCAAGTCATTTTATAGAGGTGACTATCAGAATGGTTAAAAATTGCTCTTTGGTGTTCTTTGATTAAATTTTGTAATGTGAATTGGTTAAATGTGGTCCATTGGATTGAGAGGCTTTGGTAGTATAGAGCTATGAAAGTCTAGCTTCATTATGTGGTCAGCCTTAAGAAACAGGATTTATGTCTTTTTTCCAAGCAGTCAGTGATCCCACTGACTGATTTAGTTTGAACCTTACAGGTAGAGTGTTGGCAAGTATGAGTCCCCATAACTTTCAGGAATAGCCACAGAGAAGACTTAATAATTGCTGGGGAGCAAGAATAAGCTTCAGCTTGAAATAGTGGTTTTTACTGGTATAGTGATATCCTGTGAGTAAAGTTTGAGCAGTAGCTTCAGGCTTTTTAATGGAAAGTGCTAGGTAGCTCCAATCATGGATGCCGAAATCGTCTTGCTGGGGCCTTGCGTTGTACCTTGGAAAATATAAAAGCCTATGAATAATTTTCATTGTGAAAAATAAAGTTTAAAATATTATATCAACTAATAAAAAAACCCTAGATAAACATAGTGCTATTTGGGAGAGGGGAAGGGTAGAAGTTTTACTGCTCCTCTGTTACAGCTCAAGGGCACAATTTCACAGGAAGTAGCCTTGGTATTGCAAAAAAAACCTGAAATTTGATCAAAGTGAAAATCTGGTTTTGTATGCTAGATTACACAAATATTCCTCTTGTTATATACTCTAAACAGGGATATGCTGGTGCATCTAATTCTGTTTTCATGGAAGTAGACTTAAATTTTCTTTTTTAATATTTGAACTCCAGTTCCAGCTGTCTCTCAAGTGCACTTCCCAGGAAGAGGAATTCCCCCTGCTCCCCCAAACAGATTTGCAGCTACTGCATTTGGTATCATCTCTAGACTTGCAGCACTCCAGTGTTAAGTACATTCTATCTTTATTCCCACAATACACAGAAGTGTTCTCACTTTGACTGTGTCTGTAAGTACTTTGCAGAAGGTTAATGTCACTTTTCTTGTAATACTGTTGTGGTTGTAGGCGGTTCCTCTATAGTTGCACAGTAGTAGTGGCAGGGATAGTTATTTTACTATACAACTGTAATGTTCTTGTTTATCTGCTAGTTACTGTTTTGATAGCTCAATGTTCTATTACCTGTCAAACCACTAACAGACTGTATGCAGGAATGATTTCAAAATCATACCTGCTTTGAACTCTTTTGCTTCCTTTGCACTCCAGTTTATTTAAACAGCAAAAAGCTTGCGATGGACACAGTGCCATCATCTAATATGCTGGGCAGTAATCCTGGTGTAAGTTGTTCCTGTGGATCTGTCATGCTTTGAGCTGCGATATGAAACTCTTGGAGTGATTCCAGTGTAAAATAGATCTGGGAATTAATCTCAGTGTTACTGCAAACATTGGAAGAAGAGGAGGAATTACATCTACATCAGAATTGCAGCACAGGTTCACAGGCAGTTTTTGATGCAATGGGGGAAGGTGGTATCATGTAGGAAAATAGCTGAGAGTAGTATTACAGAGGCAGGTGTGCAAGTCAGCAGTGGCATTGATCAGTTGTTAAGAAATCACAATCTAAGAATACAGTAAAGTGCCGTCTCACGGAACTATTACCAGAACGGAAAAATCACAATCCTGACTGCATGCTCCTGCTGCTTGTATGCTTGCAACGACACTCATCACACCCCTTAGATCTGCTTTTAACTCAGTAGCTGGTCAACTGTCTGTTGAGAGGAATTAACGGCTTGCAAAACAAAAACCAATAATCTGATGGATTCTGGTGCTAGCACAAGGACAGGGTTGGACCATGAAACAGTAGCAGGATGGGTAATAGCAGAAATAAGCCATTGGATTGTTTATCTTCCTATGGCACTGTCAGCCGCCAGAAATGGAACACAACCCTAAATGTATCAGCCTGATTTCCTCTGAACTAAGCAGGTCAACAAAAGAGGAAAAAACGGTCGGTGGATGTATAAATGTCATTGGAAGTTGCTGTGGTGCTTGTATTATGTTAACTGCCTTTAGATTGAAATAAGAGAAAACAGAGGGAGGTTATTTTGCTTGTGTTGGACTGTATTTGTTTCAAATATTTGGCTTCTTTTCCACATCCCCCCACAGTCTGTTTCAACTCCCCAGATTTCCTCACAGAAATAAATAATTGTCTACTGGTGTCATTATGTGTTTTTGGAAGGATAGCTTGGGTTCGACTTGTGAGAGAAATTTTTACTTGGGAAAATGGAGTAATGCACCTAGAGGCTTTGATTAAAAGGCAGGGGGAGGAAGTTCTGTGTCTAGCATTAGATGCGGTTGTAGTTCATTCATCTCTTGTGAACTTGCAATTGTAAGGCTGTATGGAGCATAATTTTACAGAAGGCAAAACTGTATTTGCTACACAGTGCTATCTATGGACTGTGTGGGAGGCAAGCAATGTTTGGTTTGAATTCTTTGCACGAGGAACAGAAATGCGTTGCAGACCATGCAGGTAGATCTACATATATTCAGTAGCGTTGCTAAAACCTGTGATTATGTTTTTGACCTCCATATGTTTAGATACTGGCACGTGGAAGCAGTTCAGTTTAAGCGTTCCAGGAACTACTGTAATCCTTGTCAACATTTTCAGGCATAGCTTGAACTTTCTTATTGTATGTTCTTATATAGTAGCTGTTTACTTTTTACATGGCTGACAGTGAGCTGAGAAATTTTAACTTTGATAGTCTTTCTACATTGTAGTGCTAAGAGTTTCCTAAACTGAAACTTGTATAAACCAAAGACATGGAGCACTGCAACTCAGACTCAGTTCTTCCCTTGAATTTTGTAACTGTGTGCTAATGCTTGAGGTCGATAACTTCTGGGAGTTTTTTGATGTGTAACGCAGTTTTATTGTTTTTCTTTCTGGGCTCACTGTACCTACCTTCGTTATTTATGTGGACTGGTATGAGCATTCATTTATTAAACAGTTCGACAAGCTAGACTGTAAAACTAATCTAGCTTAACACTAACCTAGAAAACAGAGGGGAAATGTGGCAGGAGGAAGAATAGGAAAGAAAAGATCAGATCTAGTTTAACTTGGATCAGTTTCCTAATCAAGTTTACTACACACCTTTTTCTCTGAAGTGAAATATAAGTAGCTTTACTGGAGAGAACAAGTCTTCTGATTTTTAGTAGCAGCCTATTTTAGCAACAGATTTGGGGGGGGAGTTGAAGTGAGCTGGAAACGAAGTTGGCTGAACAGCATCCTAATCAACAAGATTGTTGACAAGAGCAACAATACAGTACTGCTAACAAAAACTGCTTTCCACTTGTTCTCTCTCTGTAGTGGAACTTGTCTGATGCAACAGTGAACTGCTCTTCTACTTTAAGTTGCTCTGGGGGACCTACTGTGATTTTTTTTTTTTTTTTTTTTTCACTGTTGTTTCTCTGGCTTGTATTACTGTTAGTTGAGTTTCCTGAACTATCTTGCTATGGTAATAAGTACTGGTAGCTGTGAAGGGAAATGATAATAGGAATGTGTCACGCTGATCAATTGCTGAGACCAGTGTATGCTGTTGAGGAGCTGTATTCCAGCTACTGGCAAGTAGCCAGGGCTTGTACTGCCTACAGCTAAAATGGGAAAAATTGGTACCTCTTCCCCTTATCTGCCCTTGCCTTTTTCATTTTTCAACTGTATTATATGAGTGTTTTGAATAGTTACAATGGATCCCTCCTTCCTGAATAGGACTCAAGTATTAGGGCTTTAAACAAGGTTGTTATTCTAACCTTTAGAGTTCAGTGTATTTATGTAAAGTGTAGAGGTCAGCCAGAGCTTTATAGACCTCACTAACCTAAAATTCTTCATCCCAGTTAGGACCACTGTCTTTTATTCCTGAACCTTACTCTCTTCTATGTGCTTGGAGAGAACTTTGATAAGATAGGTTGGAGCACTGATAAAAATTGGAACAGAACCAAATTTGTGATTCACAGATCTAGTATCAAACTTCTGAAAAATAGGATGGCATTATAAATTTAGCTACTGTACATTAAAAAAAACCAACCCAAAACAAAAAAAACCCAACCTTATTTGAGGGTATAAAGTTATTATGCAATATATATATTTTTTTTTTTTTCTTCTCCACTGCTAATCTACCACTTTGTCCTTGCAATCACTAAAGGCATAGAGAAGCCAGGAAGAAGGAAGGAGAGAGTGGGGAAGGGAAGGTGGGTGGTAGTGGCTCATCAGCTTTGAGCCTGCAGAAGAGGTATTGCAAAGAGTAGGGGATTCTGAATCTGCAGAAATGCGTTGAGCAGTAGAGATTTAATTCCTTTTTATGGGGTGTGGTCAGTAACATATGACTGCAGATCAGAGACCCATGTGTCAGGTTGTCTTCTTTCTTTGTTTCTACTGCTGCCACAGACCAGGTTCCTGTGAAGTATTCTGAGAAGCTGGTTTAACCCCTGCTTAGATAAATGTTTTATTCTTTGCAAAATTCTTCTGGAGCCTCAGCTGCTGCTTTTAATTGTGTTTAGTTCTCAACATCCATGCAGGCTTGCATCTCCATAACAACATGTGTGGTATTGTAGGAGTGAGAATTGGGTAAATGTCACTAGGTGTGAATTTTTTTTAAAAGACTGTTGGTAAAGGAAAGCTTACTGAATTTGTGACATTTTTTTACTATGTTCCGTAGCCTTCAGTTTCTTGATACAATCCTGCTTTTCAGCTGTGAGCTGTTCTAGCTTTTGTGGCACATGGTGATTGATTACGAATGTTTAAAGACATGTTTAGTGGAAAAATTGTTGTTTGCAATGCATTTTATTCTAAAATGCTGCTGAATGCTTCTAAAAATGCTTAATTTTTCAGGTTATGTTTATCTTCCTCAATCCAGAGTTCCAAGCTTCTTCAAATCATCTTAATTAAAGGCTAGTTAAAATCCTGCATACGAGTAATAGTTCTCACTGTCATAATTCCACTGCTTTATAAACTATCTGTAGTGCATTTCTAGTCTGAGCCACTAATAGGTCAGAGGGCAGTGTAATTAATCTAGGGTTGAATATGTTGCTGCTTTTCATAACTGCTGTCAAAAAGCTTTGCATATCTTATTTAAAATTTATTCTTTATTCTAAAAGCACTACAGCATTTTATAATGCTGGGTTAAAATACTACTGGTGCAAAACTGCTGGACATCTTTTCATGGACAATAAACTAATTGCTGCCATATATGATGTAGATTATAGAAGACTGCTTTAACAGATGCCAGCTTGTGATTGCAGCTATCAGTTTCACTCACAGAACGAAGAGTATGCCACAGTAAGGTCCAGTTAAGTGTGGAGATTTCACTTTACCTAAGTGTAGCTATTAAGCTTCCTAATCTGAATATGGGGAAGGATTAGCAAATGGCTACTGCTTCATGACCTGTAGGTCAGATGTAGGTCATTCTGGTGTTAGCCATATGATGAGGGGGAAGAAAAATAGGATCTGCTTAGGATCTCCTGCTGCCTTAGACTGTTCTGTATAAGGGCTGTAGTGCTAACAGTGCCAAACTCTGTCTCTAAAGTTTGCTGTCCTACCAGCTGAATAATTCAGTGACTGTGGACTTACCTGTGGTTCTGGTTCATAATCCTTCACTTTTCTTATTCTTTCTGGACCACCTTGTCTCTCCATCCTTCAACTTTCATAAGCAGTCATTTCCTATCTTTGACTTCTCCTTAAAACCACCCATTTGACTTTGCTTCCAAACCTTTCCTTTTATTTATTATCAGTAACATTAAAGCAATTTTAACATCTCTATCTGTCTCCACATATAGTTCCCAGCTTTTGACTTTTGTATGCTTCTTTATGGAGTGTCTTCACAATTGAATTGCAAATTGTCTTCACAATTGACTTCACGACAAACACGCTCACAAAGGCAAATTGTATTTTTCCATCTTTCGGTCCAGGAGACTTATGTGATGTCTTTCTCCAAGTGTCTAATCCTATCTGTTTCTTTCTGTATGTCCTGCCGCTAGATATTGCATCTTGTGGTGATTGAGGAAAAGGGTAGTATGCCTCTTCCTACCATCTTATTCAGGAAATGCCTCTGGCAAGCTTGCCATGTCAAGAAGTCTGATAAAGTAGGAGACTTTCATGTACTGGATTTAATTGTTCTTTTTTGAAGATGGATCCCAAAATCATTCTGTCTAGAAGTTAGGACCTTCTAGCCTTAATTTAGCCACAGTTTTTTATGTATTGTGGCAACACTTAGGAATTTTCCCTGTTACTTTCCCCCTTTCCTCTTCCACACTCATTCAGCTATTATAACTTATTTAACATAGTAAAAACTGAGTGTTAATGGATAATGAGCACTAATGACTCAAAAGTTGCTGTAGTGGATTTGCGTTTTAAACAAGTGGTTCCCAGACAAGTGAAAAGATGTAGCTACAAATGTACAAGCTAGTGCAAACTGTTACTAGTGGATATTGTCCAAAGGTTACTGTCCGTACTGTGTGACAATCCAGTTGCAGTGTGCAGAGTATAATAGGCTCTCTTGTGATCTGTTTGAGTATCTGTGATGTGTTTGAGTGTTTTCCTTTTCTCCTATTCCAGTTTGAATGGCTTCTACAGTCATGCGAAACAGTATTTCAAAATATGTTACGGACCATGTTGAATGGCAGTCATAATAATCTCTCTGCATCATCAGATAAGAATAGCTCTCCTAGATCAAGAGCAAGTCTATGTAGTCTAGGATCTATTGTCTGTAGCTGGTCGTAGACCGCTAGGGAAAAAATTATTAATACGTAATGATATTTCTGAAATATCTTCCAGCCTTCAATGACTCATGTATTGATCCTTGAGAGAAAAACAGTTTTCTTGCTTTTTATAACTGTTCTTCCATCCGGTTTATTACGAGATGGTTCTACTATAAATTATCATTGATTTTTGTATAAGGGTGTGATTTTTTTTTTTTTTTTTTTAAGGCAGCATAAAACTTCAGTGGATCTCTGGTGTATCCTGGTTATATTGTGTTATGTTATGCTTCTGTTCTTCCTAAAGTAAGAAATGGAAGCACCATGAGAAAGCATTACTTAAAAAGGCAAGAGACAGCAAAGGTGTTTCCTATCCATGTGGTTTGGGGGTTTTTCCCAAAGTTTTCTTTTGTCCTAAAGACCTAACCTGTCTTCCCTTGGCTGTCTCATCTATCCCCTAAGCTGAAGAATTCTTATGTTCCTTGCAGAGAAGATATTTATGAATTTGATCTCTCTTCCCTCCTTTCTTGTGTTTTTAGTTCTGCTCTCTTCTCCACAATGGGGAAACTAGAACTACGTGTGTTGAAGATCACTTCAATATGAATTTGTGTGGAGACAAACCAGGGAATAATGCAGAAGATCCCCTTTTAAGAGGTCAAAGCACTTGACATGACCTTTATGGAGCTAATCATTTCACAGAACTGTGTATTTGAACCCTAAGATAAAGCTTCAGTGATTAGTCAGTTCAGAGTTACTGCCTAGGTAATATGAAGATTTGCTTTCTGCATTATTTAGTTTAATATGTACTCATGTTTGGTAATCATCTTCAATTTTACCACCTCAATGTTTTAAAGTTCCCTGATGTTCTCTTTATTTTCCTTGCTGCTAATACTAGACTGTACTGGGCAGTGGATTGTCAGTTTATTAGATCATCTCTTTGGATGGAAAAAGAAAGGCAACCCTAGGGCAATCTTGTTTGTGACCTTCTGCTGTGAAAACTAACCATTTACTTCTGTCTTTTATCCAGTTACTTATCTGCACAAGGACTTCACCTTTGGGTAGTTTTTAAAGGTTTTGGAGATAGATGTCAATAGATATATTTTTGAAATCTTGATATGCTCTTAGTGTCCCATGTCTATGTTACTGACATCTTGAAATAACTCAGTCATGTTTGAAGTGTGACTTCCCTTCTCGGAAGCTGCATTGGGTTGTCATTAATACATTACAATTTTTTATGCATCTGATAGTTCTTTTCTTTGGGTCTTAATTGCCCAGTTATTAACATTTGACTTGATGGTTTATGAAATAGCCATCATTTCCTGATGGCAATTGATTTCATGACAGGAGATTTAGATTGGATGTTAGGAAAAATTTCTTCACCAGAAGGGTTATCAGGCTCTGGAAAAGGCTGTCCAGGGAAGTGGTTGAGTCACCATCGCTGGAGATACTTAAAAGATGTGTAGACATGGTGCTTAGGGACACAGTTAAGTGGTGGATTTGGCAGTGTCAGGTCTACACTGAACTCAACGATCTCCGAGGGTCTTTACCAACCTAAATGATTCTGTTCCTTTCCTGGTATATATTCTAAGCAGATGTCTGTCTGGTAAAAACCTACAGGCCAGTACAAGGTAGGCATACACAGCTGCTCATTGATTTTTGTTGATTGGTGTTAAGTTTTGCCCCTTTCCTATCCTCTGGTGTTGAGGTAATTAGCTGATTGGTTTCTGCATAGGAAGTATCAGTTAAAGTTATCATCTTCAAGTTTCTTGCAATTTTTCTTGTTGTTACTTTCTTCTTTTGCTCCTGTCAACAAGAGGCTGTTGTTACAAGAAGTGGGTTTTTTTGTTTTTTTTTTTACTTAGACAAGCTGATCATAGTATGACTGATCATACTACAAGGAGCAGGAGAGGCCACTCCTCTGGTGTCAACTGAACTGGCTTGGCAGAGGGAAGGTCCTAGAGACTATAGAATGTAGTGATCCATCATGGCAACAGGCTGGTAGCTTGCAGCTTAGGCTGGAAGGTGAATTAAATGGGGAAGGGGATGGAGAGAAAGAATGGTTAGCTGCAGAGTTGAAAATGAAGACTTCTGTAGATCAAACTATACAGAACTCGTGTAGCTGACTAAAAACAAGTTTGGAAGTGATATAGTGCAATGGCTGTTGGGGAAATATGGTTTATAAACTCAGTTTTACAGTCTTACCTATTTTCTTTGGAATTCTACCACATGTTGTGTGTTCCTCTCTGTTGTGGTACCTGGCTTTTGAGGCCAGAGACCTTCTGATGATGTTTAGAGAGTTTTGCCCTAAGGAGGAGGCTCAGGAGGAATTGTTTCAAAGCTCTCCTGTTTGAGATCTTGCCACACCTTTTTCTGTTGATGCCTAAATCTGAGTAATTGCTTGATTAATGGCCAATAGTTGTCCTGTGATCTATCAGGACATGAGATTCTTCAGTCAAAGTAATTTAAACTGTGCAACTCTCAGTGGGTTCTTTACTTGTTTCCAGGCATACGTTGCTGCACTTCATTTAATCAGATGTAAAGTGAAATATTATCTGGTTATCTTTGAGGCCTACATCATATTCTGTGATGATGCAATGTCAGAGCTTCAGGTATAATTGTACGCTTTTTTTTAGTTGTTGGTAGAGTGTATTTAGCAAGGTAAAACTTATTCCAAAGTAAATCTAAGCATAACCCTTCTCAAGGCTGGACCATTTCCTTCAGGGTTACTTGATGTCTTCCTCAGTTTTTGTCAGTTCCATGCCTGTTTTACATACATTGTACAAATTCCCCTCAGACTTGACGAAGTTTTGCCTTGAGATGCCAGTTCATGTATCTTTCCTAACTAACCAATATATATGTCATAGGCACTTGATACCAGTCTGCTATAGCAGTGTCCAAGAGTGTGCACTCCCCTTCAATATAGTCAGGCCCTCTCAGCTATCTAATGTGGACCTGAAATGTGGGGTGGCTCTTGATCTTGGCCTTTTCCTTAGGCGCCTTTCCTAGTTTATTTTAATCCTTTACTGCTTTTTAAACAGCAACAACAAACTCCCCTTGGTTTTGGCCCCTCAACTAATACTGGACTTCTCTGGTGGAATGCCAAATGTTACCTCTTCTCAGGGAGAACGTCTTCAGCAACACCATCAGGCTGGTTACACAGTTTTATTTCCTGTCTTTACCCTTGTCCAAGTCTACTGACTCCTGAACAAGCGTGTTCTACCTCAAGAAAATGGGATTTTATAAAACATGCTCCATTGTATAACTTGAGGCATTAGGAGTTCTTATCTTGAAATGTTGGACATGTCTACAGTACTCTGAGCTTAGTGCTGATGTGAAAAGCTGCACTTCAGTGCTGATCCTAGATCAAATTTTGTGCACAGCTCTTGGAAATAATGGTAGATTACTTAAATCCTGGATACTTCTGCATTTAGGACCTCACTACTTCACCTTGTACAGAGCAAGGTGTTTTCTTGAAACTAGGACTTCTTGACAAAACATGAGGGTTTCACTGGAGAATTGGTGTTAGAGATAAATGGTTTAGTAAATCCTACAAATATCAGAGGTTTTGAGGAAATACTTGTCTGCAAATTAGTCATGTCTGAATTATTCTTTTTATGTCTGCCAAACACTCTTTGTCCCACAAACTTGTGGGGAGTGACCTGAAAATTCAAGGTTTCGTGAATTTCTTATTTAACTAGTCAATGCTTTCTGCAGTGGCCGTGCAGAAGAAAAAGCTGTGAGAGAAACCCACTGTAGTGTGTCCTGAGGAAATTTGCTTTAGTGTGGTGATTTCGGTTATTGAAATTTCTGGTCTTGCTGAATATGCCTCTTAATTGCTGAGTTTTCTTATACTTGTCAAGTGGTTCTGGAAGGGGTTTTCCTGTCCCAAGCCCAACTTTGAAAGGCCTTTGGTACTGCCTATGACAAACTGTAGTATTTTGAGGGCTGGTACTTGATGTGACTTCAAGTCATTTCTGACAGCTTTGCATTGTCTGAGGAGATCTTGGCATTTTTTCAGAATCTCTCTCCAGAGGAATCAAATCACTGAGGGAACCGGTATTAACAGATCTTAAAGGCAGTAGAGCGACTGCTTGTTTTGTTCAGGGCTTTTTATTAATTTCTGAAGTAAAAAAAATGGATTGCACACCTTCTGCTCACCTCGTCTGTCTCACTCATCCACAACTCTCACAAACTAAGAGTCAGAGCAGCCTCTTCTACTGTAGAAGAGTAGTTACTTTGTAGTCATTTGGAGGGTGTATTTGAAGAGCTGTTAACTGACCTTGGTTCTGTGTGGTGCTGTGCTTCACCTGTACCTCACCTGTCCTTTAACAACCAACTGAGCTGATTATGTGGCATACAGAACTGGATACTCGGTGGCTTCATCAGTTGTACTCTGGTATTTTCTCTGTCTTCATTCTCAACCTTGCAGATTAGTAATAGACTGTTTTGCTTTGCGTGGGATGTGAGTGACCTTGACTTATGAATCTGATTAAGAAGTTTGGTACCAGATAAGTAACTTCATGTGAAGTTTTCCACAATGCTGGAACCAAGACTTATCTGGTTCCTGCAGGATTTTCTCTCTTGCTGGAAATACAGACTGTAATCACACCTTTCTTTCAAGAAATCCTATTCCTGTATTCTTGACCTTAAAGTTCAGTTGGCTTCCCTAAGTGATTGCTGTTGTCTTCCTAAATTGTTTCATTAAGAGGGAAAAGTACCCTACTTACAGATCAACTCAAAGTGCTGAAGTTTCCTGTCTTGCTTTACTTGATACTTGTGGGAAGCAATAGGATATTGGTGTCCTGGGTGGAAGAAACTCAGTAGACTGTGAAGGGAATAGTGAAATCTGTTAAAGATTCTACATTTTCTATTTATCTTAAAATTCATGGTCCTTCTGGAAAAAAAAAAGTCCAACCAAAAAACCTAGTAGTTGTTCTAAACCTAAGAAGCTTAAAACTTCTGATTCAAATAATTATTTCTTTTTTTAGCTGCTTACACTGAGTACAGAATTTCTGCTGAGTTTTTGTTTGTTTAAAGGAGCAAAACAGGGATATTTCCTTTTTTTCACAGTATAAAATGAAGATGTATCTCTTCTCATTATTTTTAAAGCAGACTAACAAATTTAGAACAGAATCAATGTCTGCTTGAAAATAATGTTTGCTCCTGCTAGGAAAGAGCCAGTGCTGGAATACAGGAGGAACAGTGTTCCTAAGACAGGATAGCCTACAGTTTAAACCTATCCACCTTGTGTAAGAGCTCTTATCTATTTTCTGCATGATTAAAGTACTCAGAATCTTGCTGCTAGGTACTTCAATTAGGTTTTCCTTTATGGTGTTCCTCCCACTGCTCCTTAAGTCATGTTGGACAGTTGTTATTAATGTGAATTTTATAGAATGTAATTAGAAATTAATTACAGGATTCTTATAAAATTTATTATCTCCCAGTAAATTCTCAGAGCTGGTATATGATTTCATCTCAATACTATATGAATTCTGTTCCACAGCAGATGAGGGTCCAAGTCCCACACTTTGAATCTTACTGTTCTGTGCTTTGTCTTGTGCCATTTAATGATTGAGAGGAAGTTTATCAAAAGTTTGTACAAATGTTTGCTCCTTGCTTTAAAAAAACAAAACCAGCACCCAAACACACCTGCTTAATCTTTGAATTGTGTCAAATGCTAAAAGCAAAACCAGACAAAATTTTTCCTAATCTTTTCTTATATCTAACATCTTCTAGCTGAGAGTGCCTAATGTGAAGCTGAAATTTCTATTTAAAATCGGTTCTGTATTTCTGCTTTTTCAGTCTCCAGTGGGAAATGAGGGAATGAAGCCCTTTTAATCAGATGTTAAACAATTAAAAACTTGTGTGTGTTCTTTTCAGTATATTTTGAAAGCTCAACAGACATTTGCTTAGAAGATGATGTAGATTACAGGTTGGTCGTCCATGACATATAAGTTAAGATACCCTATCTACCTATTCTTAACAATGCCATCTTTTCTTTTATGCACTGAATTTGTTTGAAATCACAGTTTAGCTGAATTTGGAGTTCTTGCAATCTTATTGGAGCATCTGAGGCACTTGCAACTTTAACCTTAAAGATTCCAGAAAATCTTTTAAAGGAAGGAGGAATGGTTGATAATTTTTATTTGAAGCAAAGCTTTTACATAGATAAGGGTGCCCAGTTCTTGTTAACCTAGCTGGTATATTGCCAGCTCTAAATTTTCTGTCTAATTTTGCAAAGGCAAGTTGTGGCTGGCTGAGTTGTTTTTTTTGTTGTTTCGTGGTTTTGTTTTGGGGCTTTTGTGTTTGTTGCTTCGCTTTCTTAAGCCAGGTATTTATAAAAATAAGCTATAAATTAAAGGTAAAAATATGGCATAGGTGGTACGAGATGCAAAAAAGTAAACTTACGACAAACTTACCTTCAAACTAGCAGTTAATTTGTTGTGTTGCACTCATTTCCTGGTGAAATTGTGGTATGTTTAGAATTACTACATTTTTAAACTGTTTTCAGCATTTATGTTAACATGTTTAAGTATTTTCAAGAATACATTACTGAGATTTATGGGGTTGATTGTTCACTTATGGTGTTATAATTTGGCATCTAGACACAAGTTACAAAATGAAAGGCATCTTTAGCAGACAAGAGATAAATCAGTTGATTTCAGAGAACTACCGTATTAGTGCAGTCTAGTTGCAGGATTTTCATCAATTTGAAACTTTTTTGTAACAATAGAAATCAACTGATTTTTTCTGAATATGAGGGAGTTGGATCTACTGGGAGGTATGAATTACTTTTCTCTTGTTCATAATTTCAAAGCAGTTTGCCATTTGTGGGAAATAAATGGATTGTTTGAATAATGCAGAAATTTAAAAGAAACCTCCAAAAAATTCCCAAGGAAACTCAATCTCTTAGGAAATTTCACTTAACGCTAAACTTGCAGTCAGGCTTCAGTTTCATGAAATGCTCCTGAAGGCTTGCAACTTCATTAGTTTGGTGTGGACTCACAGTGTAGTACAGAATCCTGAGCTTCAGTTTCTCAAAAGCCCATCAAGCTAGGAACATTTTGAATTTTTTTTTTTTTTCTTGACTCAGTGAACTGGCATTTTCTGATGACTGTATTTTTCTTTAACAGCTTTCAACTATCTCTCCCTTCTTAGCAGAAAGCTTCACATTCTTGGATTCTGATAATCCAGGAAGTGGGGCAGACCAGTTTATTCCTTAGTTGACTGCTAGTCTCCTCCCCAGATGCTGGTTAGATGTGGGATACTGCATAGTAGCAAAGCAATGTTGTGACCTAGTCATTGTTACAGATTTGTTGTGGACTTCACTGTTCCGTGATGATTTAGTGAGCATCTAATTAGGCCTTCCTGCAGTAAAGAAGCCTTTGTCTGGCAGTCCTAAACTTTTTAGGTAAAATAGATAAACTTCTCAGTCCTCTTGTACATCTTAAAATTATGATTAAGAAACAACAACCTGCTTCAGACACATGATCTTCTGAGAGTGACAATTGTTCCTATGTTTTAGTCTTGGGCATTAATCTCCTCATGCTGCAAAACAGTTAAATTGATACCAAATGGCTGAATAGGGCTTTTTGGTTTCTTTTTTTTTTTTTTACAGTGACTTACTCTCTCTGAATTTTCTCCTTTAAGGATACGGAGTGCAAACTGGCCTGAATTGTCTCCAGCGCTGTTCTGAGTAATAGTTGGTACCTAGGTAACTTTTTGATGTAGTGTCTTGAAAGAAGAAAGGCAGTAGAATAAGCTTCAGAGTCTGAAAAACACTGATACTCACACCAATTCCATATCTAAATGTCTCTGTATGACAGCTGGGATTACATTACTGTTCTAAGAAAGAAGGGTTTTCTAGAGAGGACAGAAATCAGATTTTAGTAGCTGCCACTTAGAATCATTCTTCTCTCCCTCTATCCACAGAGCAGCACAGTCGCTTCTGAAGTGTTTTCCTTATGCCTTTTTAATTATAAATAATACAAATCTCTCAAAATCTTGCTACTACACTAGAAATTAAATCTAATTGTAATTTTGACAGTATCTGGATGCTTCAGTACAAGGTG
>NW_010433309.1:93406-99058 GCF_000710305.1 Buceros rhinoceros silvestris | reverse complement strand
TCGTGTAGGCTCTCCTACTTCAAGTCTGAAAGGACACATTCTTACTGACATTGAAGATTGCTTTGCAGTGTGGAGATGCTTCCTTTTTTTAACAAAACCCTTTTTTTCTTACTGGGAATTACAAGGACCTGAACCTAGAATTGATGTTAACCTCAGTCTTTATTTAACCTAAAAGTCTTTTCTTCTCTTTTCCTGTTGGCTGCCACCTTTTTCTTTAAATTTGTTGAACAATTGCGGGCAGACAGGACACTTCCTCTTTTTGTTTTGCCTCTGAGGCATAGCCAACGCTAGGTCTCCCTAGCATTGGAGTATTATGCCCTCTTTGTATTCTGCTTAATGTTTATGACTGTTCAATGTGAGAGTTCTTTTGAAGTATATATTCTTTTTGGAAACTATTTTATCGCTGTCTGCATCCCTCAAAGCACAGTATAGGGAGTTGAAAGCAAGGATTTTTACCCTAAATGGATTGTAGCCTGTTAGAACTGAAGCTGTTCCATAGTCTCACTTTGATTCTTGATCACACTGTTGCTTCTTAGTGGCAGCAGCAGTGTCCTCAACTACATTAGTTCTTGGAGTCAAGGTTTGCAGAGTCAAGACAAGTACCTTTTTTAGCTGTGGTCTGGAATTTGTATTGGAGTCTAAATAGAGGATTTCCTCCCTTTCACATTGGAATTTCTGGTATGTTGGTTCCTGTTTGCTCAGGGATCTGAATCAATATGGTAAAGAAAATGACTGTAGTAAGTTATATGTTTATAACTTTATTATAAGAATACTTTTGTAGTGCTATAAGCAAAAAGTTGATTCAAGCTGGACGAGATATTCAACAGAAGCCCCTTCCCGACCCTGCCCCTATGCAAAATATGTCCTAAACTATGACCCAAGAATTTTTCTGCAAGAAAAATGAGCTGTTTTTTACCTGAGAATCTGGCCAGGATTTTATCAAATAATGAGTTTTACTGAATAGATATTCTGTAGTGACATTACAAAGATTTATTAATTTTTGCTTCTATTGTTGCTCTCTATATCTTGAGCATTCTGCCCAGCAATATAGTTTATTTTTGGGGTTTTTTTTATTTTCTTACCATTTGTATAAATGGCAAAATAGTGAGTGATTGAGTGCTTGCTTGTTGAGTTTTTTTGGTGTGTTTCATCTTGTTTTTATTTTAAACTTGGTGCTTCAGCAGTTTCATAACCTGGTCAATCTTTTTAAAGTGGTTTTTTTATAGAAGATTTTAAAGAAATTAAATTAAAATAACCCAATTTATTGGTTTATTGGCTGGGGTGGAGGGGAGGGCAGGGAGGACAGCTGCTGGAGGAAGAGGAAGAAGAAACAGATGCTAACATCTAATTTAAATTACTCTAAACACTCTGCTCTTATAAAATATGAAAATAACTGTCTTCTCAACAGAACAAACTTCTTTAGTGAGTGTAAGGCAGTTGCTTGTATCCTAATACTGGTATAAAGGTAACTAGGTGTGTTTAACAAAAAAAAAAAAAGGAAATACAAATGTTCCTTGTTGATGCATGTTACTTAACAGCATCTTTTTCTCAAATAGGAGGAGGAGTGAGGCCTGATTTTACTTAAGAAGCTAAATAACAAGTGATTTGGACTTTAGTAAAAACAACTTGAACTACCATAATTCAGATGAGGTTCTTTTGTGCAGTAAGCCACAAAGTAGAGGGTGATGAAAGTCTGTTCTAAGATGATTTTTAGACACATAGATATTGTGAATTTTCCAATGTATGATTCTGCTAACTTTGTTAGGTGTGTTTTATGGAGTCCCAAGATCCCTTTTTTCCTGAGGTGCCTCCAGAGGCTGTAGTGCTTTGAGCTAAGTAAAACTATGCTTGTGTGCCCTGCCCTCCTTCAAAGCAGTCTGCAGCAAACTTACCCTCTGATGAACTGAGGGTAAACAGGAGAAGGGAAAACGCAGACTCAATTTACATGCACCCGATATTTTCCAAGTTTCTTAACAGAGAGAGAACAATGTGATCTCTTCTGATGGATAACCTTACAGCATTAAGATGAAAAATAGGGCGGTATATCAGATTAGCAGTATTGTTAAGCATCTCCCTCTTCCACTTAAATTTTGTCTATCTATGCAAGGAACACTTGTCTACCGTTTCTGGTATGCATACAGCGATATGAAGAAAACAGTCTTTATGGCTTGGAAAATATCAAACCAAAAAGTGAATTTATTGTAGAAGTATTTTCACTGAAAGCTTTCTATCAGTTCATTTGCTCATATTTTCCTCAACTAGTTCCAGCTTCAGCAGATCAGGGAGAGGGGAGCAAGTATAAGTGAAGTCTAAGTGGCTTATTGTGAAGCCACTGGTGTGATGACAGTTTGAATTATAGGGTTGTTCTTCACCAGTATTCTCTTGTTTTGGTGGGTTGGTTTTTTGTTTGTTTGTTCAATGGCTACAATGTGGTAGCTAGTTATTTGGATTCACAGTATACCCTGTTACAAGTGACTAGGCAAGTACCTCAGTGTGCCTCTGCATGAATTGTAATTATTGTAGTTTGCCTAAGTTTTTCGTGAGGCCCCTCCATGAGGTTTAGTATTACTGTGTTCTAGCACTGGGTAAAAGAGCAGAGAAAAAGGTTTGGGTTTTTTTTTTTAGTGAAAAGGATTAAATTTTAGTAAAATATCGCAAATACGGTGACTTTAACAAAAGTTTTGTAGGTAACGCCCTAGAATTGGATTACTTCTGAAACAAACATGTAAATGGGTGTTGAGGGAAACCCTACTGCTTGTGAAGGAATGAAGTCAAAGGTGAATGGAAATATGTCTGCTTTTATGAAATGGACCTTCTTTGGAAAGAAGGTACAAATACTGGAGTTGATATGGCCACAAACAGTACTAGGGGAGTCAAGAAATTAGTGTGATGTGGAGTATACCAAGCCTGTCAAAAGCATTTAAACATAATCTGTACATATCCTACTGTTCTTTCCCAACTATCCAGTAATTACCTCTCCCATCTTCAGACCTGTCACGTGGCATGTTTGAAAGCAGTCAGCTTCCATCTATTACATGATATTTATTCTTTTTTGGCTGTTTTAACACATAGCCTGAGTCACTAAAACAAATCTGTTGAAAACATGCTTGCAGTCTCACTTGTATTCACCTAGAGGATATGGGGAGGGAAGGAGGAGAGGCTGGTTTGAGAAGGTATTGAATTGAGATCAACTGTGAGGCTAAAATAACAATTTCCTCTCAAATATTATGGAGATACAGCTTTTGGAAAAATAGTAGCCAATGTATAACTAAACCTGTTTGACCTCAATTTGTGTTGTAAAATTGTTCAATTACTACATCTGATCAAAGTTAGCATAGACCAATCTTGTATTAAAAACTCAAAATTTGCACCTTGAAATTTCCTCTAGGCTTGGTGCAACATAGAATATAGATAGCATCCATGGTGAGAGGTACTGCTTAGCTATTTACTAGTTTCTGGATGGAAGAAGTCTTCATAATACATAGCCACACCACTGCTAAAGAGTAGATGAAAAATGGCTGTATTGGGACATGCAGTGAGGAAGAGTCCTTGCATGTTCCTTGAATATCTCTAAGTCTGTGTAAGGTGTGCAGTCTGGGAAGCTTCCATGGAATGTATCCATTTAATGATTATTTGGTTCATAAAAATGCATACTGTGCCTGTAAATGCCTGTACTGTTTATACATGACAACATACACTTTCTAATGTAGATAGGCTTTTGAGATGTGACAGACACTTAAGCAGTTTACAGTGATAAAATGTTACAGAGAACTTAAAAGTTCTATGAGCACTTGAAGGGTGGCTTCTCTTTAAGAAGACTTTAGACTGCCTTCATAACTTCTAAATAAAGACTTATTTTGGATTTAATAATCCTGTTTTAATACTCTTTTTAAAATCAGTAAATTTGTAGGGACACTTAATATACTGAAAATAATTCACAAAGCAATGGTTTTGGAATTGCTCAGTAGTGGTAATTACTCCTACCTTTGCAATTTGACTTTATAAAGAGTTAGTAGGATAACTCAAAAAACCTTGCCATAGGCCCTTGGTCCATTCTAGACTTCTCTGGTTTAGTCAAGACAGTACAGCAGTCCTATTTCTAGCTCCGTTGCACTTCACCCTGCTCCTGGGGCACGGGTGTAAGTTCGTGGCTGCTAATCCCAGGGCCATTATTCAGCTATGCAAATTTCTGACTTCCCATGGGATCTTAAATTCCATCTCATGGCTGCTGTGGCCAAGACCACTGTTAAATGTCACATCGCTGATCAGTTCAGCCTTAATAATGTGTAGCAGGTCTAGCAGAGTTGCTCCCCTATTGAGCTTGTCCACCCACTCAATCGCGTTTGTTCTCCAAGCAACACAGAAATCTCCTGGGTTGCTTCTGCACTACTATGTTGCACTTCTAGCAGATGTCAGGGTGATTAATACTTTTTGTGAGAGCCTAAGGCCTGTGATTATGAAGCATTTTTTTCTTGTTATTTTTTAAAGGTTCATCTGCTTACCTTTGATTGGGCAGTCTGTAACAGATTTTCACCGCGATGTTACCCTGGTTGAATCTTGACCCATAAATTTTTCAACTGTTCTGTAGCCTATTCCACACTGAAGCTCCATTTGTTCAAATTCTTTGCATAAACACTATCCTTGACTTTTTCACTTCTTTCTTAAAAGCCACTGTCATCCTCTGTAGTTTTTGAATTGTGTGAGTTGTCTCACCATACTGTGTACTCCCAGTAAGATTGTTATGTGCTCTGGTTTATAATCCCTTGTGCTTGCTTCCTGCATCAAATGCGTTCATAAACAGCTACTTAAGATGTGTCCCTGCTTATTCCCCTTTTTCAAGGGGACTGTAAGATTCTTGCTGTTGTCCTGTGCATTTACCTTCTCTGCCAATCTCTTAGTTCCTATGCTTCAGTCTCCACTTCCTTGGGAAACCTAGTTTGAAGCCCTCCTTATGAGGCAAGCCTGTTGCCAAGGATGATTTGCATTATCAGATGGGTCCTCTTGCTCTTAAGCACTCTGTTTCTCAGATGATCTTAATGCCTTAAAAGCTGAAGACCTGCCTACAGCCATGTAGTCACATCTTGATCCTCAGATTGCTCCAAAGCCTTTACCCCCTGGATTAGCACCTGGGGTTTGCTGTCATTCACCTTTGTCCCTGGGCTCCTGTAGTTAGCTTTGATCTGCTGAAGACCTCTTTTGGCAGCGTTGCAGTGGCCATGTAGGTGGTCAACAAAGGACAATATTGCAATGGCCAGGTTGCCATAAGTTTCTCTGCTCCATTCCAGATTTGGACCATGGGCAAGCAGCAGAGCTTTTCAACACAGCCAGTCTTGCTGCTGGTGCAGAAGCCTTTACCCTTCTGCAAGTCTGCAGTTACTTTCACCCATTGCTTCCTTTTAGTGACATTGTCTATGACCCATGGATCAAGCTTAGATGACAAACCTGACAGAACTTGTTCCTCCTCGCCTCTTTCCTGGGCTGCATGCCTTTTCACCACCCAAATAGCTACCAATGTAAAGAGAGCCCCCTTCTTTTTGCTGGAGATCATGACCTCCAGCCTCCCTGGTCCTCGAAGAACTCATGCTAACCCTGAGTGAGTAAAACAATAGATTTGACAGAGGGTGGAGGACTGGTCAGAATTCATGTAGGGAA
>NW_010433309.1:84750-93311 GCF_000710305.1 Buceros rhinoceros silvestris | reverse complement strand
AAAGAAACTGTTCACAACTTCAGGGAAGCAAACTGTGGACACTTAGGAGACTAGCTATATCATATGTTGCTGCTTATGTTGCAGAAACCTGAGGGATAATAAAGAGCGTTGGGTAATGAAGATAGCTGAAATTCTTTTTACATGAATATACAAGAAGTAAGACAAATAAGTTACAGAAGAAATTTAGTTGAGGTAAAGGGAGTTTGGGAGATTGGGGCGTTGAAAGGTAATGGACCCAACAATGTTTCTTTTCAGTTTGGAGCTAGAATGTGTCATGGTTCAACTAATAGTAGTTTGAAAGTTCAGGTAAAGATTGTTTGAAGTCAAGGAGGCGATCAGCACCAAGAGACACAAAGTTCTGTAAAGTTAATTTCAGAACAGAATTTTTTTTTAATTGGTGAATCACAGGAGAGGTATAAGCAAAGTGTATTTCTGACTGGTACTTGTAGGGTCTTCAGGTTCTGAAGAGTTCCAAATCTATGGCTACCATTTGCTTATGCATACTGTCTCATGGAGTAAAACAAAGGTTTTTTGAAATGCCTGTGTTCAGGTGGCTAAATGTTATGAAATAGTGCCAGCACACATTTATCAGTAGCTGTACTAGAAACTAAGAGGTATCTATCTACTTGTTTAGACTAAATTAAAATTGTATCAATCTTGCTGAAAAGCAGTGGAACAACTTTGTAGAAAGCACAAACTGGAAGTAGTACACATCTTTTCTGGAAAAAGTCTAGAATAAGGGCTGGAAAAATATTCTCTCTTTGATGTTAGGATGTACAAGTAAACTTTCCTTTAAAAGAAAGGATTTGGTATCCAAGGGTGAGGAAGCAAATGATTCCCATTGAATAAGTCTAAATTGTGGCTCCATGGGGTAGTTCTGGGAGGTCTTGTGAGAGAAGCGTCGCTTAGTTGGGTGAGATGGAACGAAGTTTGGTGAAATAGCAGAGAAATGAGTTGACCTGTGCTTTCTTAGGGTCAAAGAAAACCCCACAATGTGCTAATTGTCATCTTTAATATAAGCTGTGTGTAAGTCTGTTTGGAAATTGCGTTCTTCCTTAAACTGCTCTTTCACAGAGCTACTTCTTCTGTGCTTGTGTTTTTGCATAGGCAGCAGCCAGTAGGGCAACAGGTATGCATAAGTACAGAAATAAAGGCAGAAACGAGAAACACCCTCCCCGTCTGGGGTGAGGGGTTGAGGAGGTGGGTGCCCCACAAACAAGGAAATTTTAGGTGCTGACTGGAATGGTGAACAAGCCTCCTGTTGTTTGATTTACAAATTGCTGGGAAATGGAAGTTAATGTTTGCTCTTTTGGAATAAGTACAACTACCTCCAAGAGATGTTTCATGTATGTCTTTACCCAGTGACAACAACTTGTATGAACTGAAGTATTGGCTAGCTGCTGAGCTGAAGTGTCTTGCAGTTTATAACATCAATGGTCATAGTAATACACATGGTGTGTTTTATATTTCCCAACTCTTATGTTTGGGGAATTGCTAGCTTAACTTCAGACTTCATCTCTCTTGCCTTCTTTTTTTTTGACCATAACCCTTTAAAACCAGAAGAATTGGGACTTTGTGCAATGCTAATATGATGTGCATTTATATTACATTGAATCTAAGAGTCAGTGGATAATGCTTAAGGTAATTTCTAGTGTATGCCTGGACCTCAGATTTTTGATTTCTAGTTTTTGTAGATCGTGTTTAAAAAGCATGTGTCATATTTGTGAGAGAACAGGGATTTTGTCACTTCATTTGTGTTCTTGCATAGGGCTGTATTTATTACAAAGAAAAGGGGGAAATTACATTTATACATAGATCAAATAATCAGTTTTATAACAAATACAATAAATTGAATTTAATAACATAATGTTAATATGAGGTATATTTATTAAATAATATAAAATTGAAAGGTAAATTTTAATAAAATGTGACTTGTCAAGCTGAACAGCTCCTACATGTTAAGATGGCCTCCTTGCCTAGGATTTTAGTATATTATTTAACATGCTAGTTAAGATACAGTACGTATTTATTGTTCCTTATACTAGCATGTACACAATGTAAACCAAAAGGTCACTTGTGATGAGAGAGCAGTATGTTGTGTCATCTTAGAGGGCCTCACTGCTGATGAGCAAATTTTATGATTCTGAATGCTTTGTGATGGGAGTTAGTTGTTTCCTGAAGATATTGGTATCCATGGGGTGTGGTGATAAAACAGTCTTGCTAAATACTGTAAAATAGCTACATCTGTCACGTAGACAAGTCCTGAGTATGAAGAATGAGAACCTTCAAATGCTGCTTTGAATTATCCTCTTAATTGAAAATAAGCTTATTTATTTAGAAAGAGAAAAGAAGAGACACTTGGAAACTGTTTCTATATTGAACAAAAACTTCTGTTATATTGACGACGATGTAAATTCTCACCATATTTTGTCAGTTGTCATGCATCTCCTCCTACGTTTTTTTTTTTTTTTTCTTTGGTGCTTGGGTTGTTTTTGCTGTGTCTCTTCTCCCTTGTTACAGTGTGTGATTTTTACCAAATACCTAAACAGACTAGCTGGTGAATCTGGAAAATGATTGGATTTATCTAATCATCAATTTTAAAACTTTTTTGTACAGATATAGAGGACTAGAGAGAACTGTTATGATACCAGAATAAAAATAAGCTTGCTTTGTTATATTCATAGAAATATTACTACTACTCAAATTAAAGTAACTTCACATGATCATAAATGAGGATTTCCTGATTTTTGAAGGCTTACTTTTTTTGCCCCTCCATACATGATTCTAATTCAAAGAGAGAGACTACTTCACTTGTGTAGAGCTACCAGGCTAATCCTCCCATCTTTAAGATTCTGTGGTAGTTATTTTAAGTCTAATGAGGTTGTTGGGTCATGGCTTAATAGGCTGATTGTGTGCAGATGGCAGTTGCCTTGTCTTATTTTTATCTTCAAATTCTGTTGAATAGTGCTAGAGTGGAAGGAGGAAATACTTGTGTGATAAATGTAACAATTTTTGGAATTGCTGTCAGAATTTGAGAATACTTGTTGCCAGTGTTCTTGAATTTGCTTTATTTTAAGAAATTTTTGATTTGTCGTAAATGTTTTTTTTGTCTCCAGGTTTTGAAAGTATTTTAGAAGGGCTTTATGGACCAAGGCTACGAAGAGACCTCAGTTTATTTGAAGGTAAATAAGCCAGCTTTTAGTGCAATGACCTTAATTTACTACTTTTTCATTTAGTTAAGGGTAGTTTAAAATATATATTAAATTCTAAAAAGGAAATCTTCAAATTTTTTTTCTTTCTAATGTTTATTTCATCATGTTCTTGTCAATAAAGTGCATAGGCAAAACATTAGGTAAAATGGTACCTAGATTTTGTTCCTATGCAGGAAAATTTTGGATTAGCTAAGCTTTCCTGAGAAGCTCTCATGAGACAGATTTACTTTTCTGGAATACTGTATCTCCTACTTGGTTTTTTGGACAGCTTTTAGAAAGGGAAGACAAGCTTCTCAGTTTTCTATCAATATTAATTAGAAAAGCAAGGTAATGAATGCTAGTTTGTTTTTCTTGTAGTGGTCAAGATAATTTAAACTTTTTGTTTGAATGTTACATTTTTTTATATATGAAGTCTTTTAATTTTATGTCTTTATGTGTGAGTATATAGATAAAAAGTATGACTATATTTAAGTGTGTGTTTGTATTTTTATTAATTTTTTCCCCCATTACCCTTGTAAGACCTAGCCTTATTCCAGATAGGTCTGGTTTTGCTGGAATAGCTGTCACTAACACTTGAGTCTTTAGTTAAAGAATGAAATTATTTATCTGTCTTTATCAAAAGCAGAGCAGGAAAATCCAGCACAAAAATTGTTTTGAAGTGTTGAAAGAAGTGTTCTGTCAAATTCACTTTCATGGCTTTAGAAAATGTTCTTTCTGTTATTGAACCTTCAAAATGTTCCATTTCACTTCTTTACAATTTATTATCCAGAAGTGTAATTTGTTAAGCATGTAACTTACATGCTGCCAGTATGTGAGGCAGAGTGGCATATATGGCTTGTTTGCTTAGAATAGGTTTTGAATGATTGCTTTAACTTGGTATGGTTTTGTCCTGTTCATATTGTGCAAGTTCCTTGGCCTGTGTTATGTGCCTAACACAGTTTTCAAGGGAAAGGGGGAGAACTTGAAATACTACTTTACTGATGTTTTAAGAATATTTTTTTGCTGTTTAAAACTAAGCATGCCACTAGTCAGCCTTAAAATATTTAAGAAATGTGTAAATTTGGGTTCAAGCTTATTTTCATGAGCAGTACTCCCATCTGCTGTGATAAACAAGCACATTACTGCTTTGGAAAGGGAACAGGGCATTGTTATAAAAGTGTACAGTATCTTTTTTTTTTTTCTGGCTGTAATTCCAATTATGTTGCTACATATTGCACTTTATACTGATTCATGTTTAAAGCTTTATTATTCTTTTGAATCGAAGTGTTTACATTTTGAAAGAAAATGCAAGACACTCTTTTGGCTTTTGTGTAAGAAGGCAGAATGTAGTGAGCTAATGACCACAAGATAAGCATTGCAGTTAAAGGAGCCTGATAACACATAATAAAGTGTTATATTGCTGCTTTAGAATTCCTGCAAATAAAGACAGCTCAAATATATATAAGTGAAAAGATTTAGATTAAGTGCCTCATGCTGTTGAAGATTTCCTGTAATCTAAGATCTGTTGTTTCCATTGCTTGCAGAGGACCTCTGATACACGATGCCCCAGTGACTTTGTCCTGCAAATTAATGATTATGTAAAATGAAAAGTTTTGAAAAATCTTTTTTTCCAATTTGCAAGAATGTCTGTGAGTAATGGGACTGAATTTTTCAACAGTTAAAGCTGTTTCCATGTTTGACATATATGTAAAATTGATTTTACTTTTGGAGCAATTGCAGAAGAGATGAAGGAGCATTAGGTTGGAATGTTCACCTTACGTTACTATTTTTGAAGATATAGTGTCTTCATTTTTTGTAGATACGGTGTCTCTATTGTCTGTAATCCCATTTGAAATGGCTTTGTTTTGTACAAACACAGTAGAGGTAGATCTTATAGTACAGGATGCAAGGCTATTTCTAATTTGAGGTCTGAATTGCATTATAGAGATTAATACAGAGCTCTTGAGTACAACTTGTTATAAAACTTACCAATGTCATAATTTAAGTGCTATTTTTCACTTTACATGTAAGGAAAGTAACATACAAAGTAAATAGTTTGCTTCAATTAATAAACTACATGGTTGGTGGAATCAGAACACAAGGTTTTAAACTCCTAGTAACATGCCTAAATCACTACATCTGGTAAGGTTTCCATTTTTCTCAACAAAACTACTGAACCAATGTTGTCAACATGCAGCATTATGCCTCATTAGCAAAGGTGTATGTTTCTATGAACACAAACCTCAAGGAATTATGGCTTTCTTATCCAGAAATGTGTGAGAATCAACTGAAATATATATGCCTCTTAGCTGCAATAGCATTTTTTCCTCTTGCATTGTTGTTTTTATGTATTGTTTGTAACATAGGAAAAAAATAATGTGCATAAAATATAAGTGTGTTAATTGATATATTTCCTAGTGCTGTCCTAAGATAGTATTTGATCTTGAGACTAAATTATTGTATTTGTATTCTCTCAAAGTTGCTTGAGAGAATAATATAATGTAATGACCAATTTAAATGGTGAAAGGTACACTTTGGTTTTACTAGAGTGTTTTTTTTACTATTCAAAGAAAATGTCCTGTAAACCTCAGTACTGATCTTGCTGAGAAGCCAAACGTAAGTGAAATGGCCACCCACAGCAATAGATTGTTAGCTGAAGGTGGCAGGATTTTATTCTTTACATTCTTCTCACAGATAGTTAAGTAAACTGTTAGCTTTTCCTCTGATTATATTGTCTGCATTTTCTTTTGTTGGTTTATATGCTGGCGTTCTGTTTTCTTATGGACAGAGGAAAAACAGTATATTGTGGGGTGAAAATCAGCTCCTCTATCATTCGTTCTCTGCCAGGAAAAAAACTCTCTTTATAACATGCTGAAAGGTTAATTTGAGTGTGTGCTTTATGTTTCCTTAGGTTGTTCTGAGGTAGTTATTCATATATAAAGTAATGGAGTGAAAAAATTATATTAGAAACATGACTCTGTAATATTCAAGTTTTTATTAAATTAAAATGATGGAGCATGATAAACATCTTGGATATTTTGTTGTACTCATTAGGAAGCAGTAGTGCCATATAAGAAGGAAGAGGATGATTTGTTCAGAATTGTGACAGAGCTAGAAAATTTATTTGGACTTTATTACAATAATACAGAAAATACTGGAAAGCAATTTTTTAGGGTATCTATATATATAGATGTGCTAAGACCTTTACTTCACATTTTAAGAGTTAAATACAGAATCTGTCTAGTACTACAGATGTCTCTAATTTGTTTAATTCAGCAAGACTCCTTGGGAAAAATGGTTTGAGGAAACAAACATTTGAATGGCTTAAATGAAAAAAGGTAGTTTTTGTCAAAGTTCACAATTTTACTCTTAAATGGGTATAGGTTTAACAACTTTGTACTAAATTACTTTGGTTTCAAGTAATGCTTACTATTAAAATGCTTTTTGCACAGTCTTAACAACTTTTTCTCATGGGCTGGCTAGTGTTGTAAGTTGTCAGCAAATCTGTCATCAGCTGACCCCAAGCAAGATAAAATAGAGGGGAAATGATCATGATCCTAAACAGAATGCAGCTAAGAGAAAGCTTGTTCTGCTTAAAGTGCCATCTGTGCCTCTGGTCTTTCTTGAGAGTATTGTTGTCTATCTGTAGTTAAAAACTAATACTGGTCTCAGTGTGTTTCCTGTGCTGATGACATGAGACTGATGGATATCTGACATTTGATTTATCTGGTATATATCTATCTGGTGGCAGTTTTGCTTAGTTCGCTGGTATACTTAATGTGTTGTGTTGTACGTGGTTTATACTTTGAATAAATTTAGTGTTCTGTAGAGCTGATGTTTCTCAAGGTTTGATTTTTTGGCAACACACAAGGATTGCTCTCTAGTTAGACTTTTAACAGTGGAAACTCAGGATTCCAAAGGAGAAGAATTTCTCTGAAAATATAAAACCTGTCTTGGAGTTATGTGCAGAATCCCAACATTCACAAGTAGATTTATTGGGGTTGCAAGGAAAACTATGAAAACATGAACTTGTTATGAAAGAACAGTGCGGTGCTTTTCTTCTGTGGACATCTTAAAGGAATAGCTCAAACAGGCTAGGACAGCTAGATTAATTCAGCAAAAATAACTGTCCTAGGTTACACTCCAGTCAAGAAAAATCCTGTGCCTGTTTTTGATCATCAGCTGTTCAACCTGTCAGAACATCTGGTTTGCATCCTTGGAAGAAAATAACGTGTTGTTAATACAGAATTATGTTCTAAATTAGAACTGAGTAAACTAGATTTTAAAAAATAATAGTTACTTGAGTTACGTTCACACTCAAGAACCTCATTTTTTCAGATTAATTTTATTTCTGATAGTCCCTCTGTGATAATATATTCAAGAGTAAAAGTTCAGCAGTTGAGGGGGAGCGGTGGGAGGAGGGGGAAACAACCTGGCAGACAGCAAGGTCAGAGACTGAAGAGGGGAAAGGAGGTGCACTGGAGCAGAGATTCCTCTGCAGCCCATAGAGGGAATCATGGTGAAGAACCTACAAGCCTGCGGAGGACCATGTTGGGACAGATATCCCTGCTGCAGACCATGGAGGATCCCCATATTTAAGCAGGTGGAGATGACCTGAAGGAAGCTACAGCCCATGGACAGCCATGCTTCAGCGTGTTCCTGGCAAGAATTGCAGTATGTAGAGAGGACTCGGCACAGGAGCAGGTTTTCTGGCAGGAACTGTGGATCTGTGAAGTGGTCTCGTCCTTGGAGGACTGTGTGCCCCGTGGAAAAGACACGTGCTAGAGCAGTTTGTGAAAAGCTGCAGCTGTGGGAAGGACCCATACTGGAGCAGTTCATGAAGCCCTGTAGCCTATTGGAAAGACCCCATGCTGGAGCAGGGGAAAACTGTGAGAAGGAAGGAGCAGCAGAGAGGATCTCTTATAAACTGAGGACAGCCCTGTTCCTCCTTCTGACAGTTGGTATGGGGGAGGGGGTAGAAGAGTCAGGAATGGAGGAGTGAAATTGAAGCCTGGGAGGAAGGAGTGGTAAGGTGGTTTTGGTTTTGCCTTTCTCATTATGCAAATTTATTTTTGTTGGCAATAAATGAAATTAATTTTCCCCAAGTTGAGTCTGGCTTGCCTGTGGCAGTAATTGGTAAGTGATCTCCCTGTGTTTATCTTGACCTACAAGCTTTTCCATCTTATTTCCCCCCTCCCCTCACTGTTGAGGAGGGGGAGTGAGAGTGACTGGGTGGGGGTTGGCAGCCAGCCAAGGTCAACTTACCACGATGTGTTATTGAAAGCAGATAATCTCAAGAACCTCCCTAATAGAATTGTAATTGTAATTTAGTGATATAGAGAAAAGGAGGAAATGTATTTGGTAATTAAT
>NW_010433309.1:20838-84657 GCF_000710305.1 Buceros rhinoceros silvestris | reverse complement strand
GGGGGAGGGGGGGGCGGGGAAGTTGTTTAGGTTATAAGCACATTGACTGGAAATGAACAGAATGGAGAGGACGTTGGACTTGGTGTAGTTAATCAGGTTTGTATTCATCTGCCAAAATGCCACAATTGTGATAGACTCGTGCAGGACTAGGATACTGTAGGAAAAGTACTATCTACAGTTTAAGAAAGTCTGGTGTAACTGTAAAAGAAAGGCCTTATCTTGAGATCGTGATCACCTGTGTTCAGGCAACAGTGAGAATGGTGCAGAAAAGATGGGGTTGAATCTCATGAGAGAAAACTGGCTAGACTAGATGAGCCTAGCTAATCTAGGACAATGATATTCTAAGTACAACAAGGTGTTAAATACCTGGACAGTTGTTGTTGGTAGGTAGAGAACAACAATGACACAGAAGTAAACTGGAGTAACTTGCCATGAGTACATTTAAACAAGAAATTAAAAGGTTAATTCTCACTACTAGCGCAGTTGTTTTGGGAAAATCTTTGAAACAATTGATGATTCAGGAAAAGTATGTGGTGGAAAATGCTGTAACCTTCTGAAATGCAGCTTAATAACTTGTTTAAAGAAAAATAGATGGTATGTCTCCATACACTGTATCCAGTCTTCTCCTAGTGAAGGTGGTCTGTTGAAGCTCTTTATCCCTCAAGAGCAAAGTATGTCTTCTGATAAAACATATAAAGTTACTTTGAAGTTTTTTAAATAAATGAAGCGCTGGAAGTGAGTATAGGGTTTTGGTTTACCTATAGTGATGGTATCAAATTAATTAAAATATTTTAAATTCAATGCATATAGCTGAAATGGCGAAGAGTCCATATCCTAATTCCTAGCTTCCTTTACTCCAAGTTTGCACACTTCTGTTGAAAGGAATGATGACTGGAATTCAGAGATTTACAGTATTCAGATGCCTCCAGTAACTGTGATAGGTAATCAATTGAAATGTTTGCTTTTACCTTTCCTTTAAGAAAGGTGCCCTCTGCTATTTGAATGTGGAGCCATATGAGCCAGACAAGTCTTTAGAAATACCTGAAGAATTGAATACTACTGACTATGTTGTACCAATAAATAAATTCCATCATAATCTAATATGGATTTAAGAGAATTGTTGGATGTGTATTTTGTTGTCATACTCCTTTTTTACTTGTTTAAAACATCTAGCTTTTTTCTTTTTTTAAGACTGTGAGCCAGAAGAGCTAACTGACTGGTCTATGGATGAGAAATGTTCCTTTTGTAATTTACACAAAGAAACAGTCAGTGTAAGTACGAACATGATATCAACACCCCAGTTTTCCCCCCGCACCCAGTTTTTGGTATGAAAGTAAGAATCAGAGAATCAAATTTTGCAAACAGGTTAACACTGCATTTTGACTCAGGATAGTTTGGTTATGAGAGGGAGTGAAGTTGTTTGCCTTTATAGTAACTATCTGGTGTGATAGTGGTTCTTTTTCACTCAGTAGCTCAGTAATTTAATTGTATATTGTGCTACAGGTAACCTAATTTCTGAAAGATGTTATAATCTTCATATGTCTTCTAGGACCGTGCATCAGTTATTGGTTCTTCACAGTCAACGCCTACAGAGGAACTGTCATCTCAGGGCCAGTCCAACACTGATAAGGTTGAATGCCAAGCAGAAAACTATCTAAATGCACTCTTTCGAAAGAAAGGTAATAAAAGCATGTCTTTTGTATGAAGAGAGATGACGTAAATCTAGAAGAATCAAATGATTTGGGGTTGATTTTGATTCTTAAGTACTTATTTATCTACTGAATGCTGTTTCTCTTCTTTCTTTGGTTTTCATTAATCTTTTTCTTTGCTCACTTGAATCACCAAATGGAACGCTACTCTTCCTAGTTACCATTGCTGTTAGTTTTACTGTATTTATGTGTATTCTCTTGAACCCCTGTTCATTATATTTTACTGAGGTTTTTTTTACTATGAGCTGCTACTTTGTTTTCATGATAATTTCAGGTGATATTCTCTGGAATTTTAAGCCTTTCAGCATTTTCTGTTCCTGTACCTTCATTTCTAGTTTTCAGTAGGAAGACTGTTTTAGGTGAGAGGAATGCGTCTTACACACTACAAAATGGGATTTGGAATTCTCTCACTCAAAAGTTGCTACTTCAAATACATCCAAGTCAGAGGTTGAAAACTCTTGTCAAAATACAGCATTGTATTAATTCTTTGACTAGCCTTGTTCCTTGGCACTCTGCGAGTTATAGCAGTACACGAGCAACTGATGAGTCGACTTGGTTCGTGTAAGTTAGCTAGTGGCTATTAACAGCAGTGAAAATACTCATTTTCTTCCTTAAATTTCTCTGTAAGGAATGTGAATGTAGCTCTACTCAGTAACTACAACTCTCACAGGTTTTTCTTGGATTTATTAGGTGTACTTGGATGTCATAATAGCTGAGTATGACTAGGGTGACAGCCCTCTCTTGCTCTAACAAAGAATTAGAGGGAGTCAGGCGCTCTCTTCCTTCGTATAGGTGGGTGAAAAAAACCAAAGTTAATTTTCTGCCCTTTACCTTGCTATAGAAGGAAGGGATTACAATACCCTTGAACCCAGGGTGGGTAGACTCTTTTCCTGTATGGGGTATCTGTTTGTTCAGCCTGCATTTTGCGTAGAGCTTTAAAGAACTTTAAATGGAGTGCAACAGTGTCTTGAGTCCATCTTCGTTCCTTGGCTTTCTTTGAAACCTATTTTCCATTTGAAATAAGATGTCCAGTGAAGCTGCCACCTCATTACTTCTGAAATTCTTGTATTTTCATCACAGGCCCAGTTGCATGGCACCTCCCTAAGCAGATACTTCAATTCCTTCAAACTTCTACTTTCTCAGATCTTTTATTGGCCTTGAGGTACAGTGTTTTTCAACATGTGCCCGCTTTGTACTTCTGCTGGAGATGCTGTCTTTTGATCCTCCTTGAGAGGAAGGAACATTTATCATGGGAAAAGTGAAACTTGGCATGACCTCGTCTTACAGGTGTGAGTGACTTCTGTGAAGTTTTTCAAAGAGCATTTGGTTTTTAGCATCTTCCTTAGTTTTTTTTTGATCTGCCAGATCAGTAATGCTAGGTTAAAAAGCTTTTGCCTATTGTAAAAACAAAACCAAACTCTCTTCTGATTATTTCTGTGATTCCTTGAAGGACTTGTGTATTCTTGGGTAAGAGGTACTTTGCTGAAGAGTTTACTAAGAATATTACTTCAGTTCAGGTTTCAGCTACATCTCTTAAGCCGTTCAAATTATGGGAAATGAAAAGGAGAAAATTTTGTATCCGCCAAGGGCATGTGAAACCAATTTATGAGGTATTTAAGTAATTGTGTCTTGCTTTGTTGGAAGAAGATTAAGAGTTTTACTAGGAAAATCCCAAGTCTGCTTTCTGATTTCTTTTTTTTGGTAGGATTTTGAAATCAGTTATCAACTTAGGAAAAAAGGAATCAAAAAATTTCAAGTAACTGTTTTAGCTAAAGAAACGGTTCTTAGACCTGGTATTAAAACAGATGCCCGTTCACTGTAAGAACAAAAATTCTTGATTGACTCTCTTTAAAATGGAAATGATACTCGTTTTACTTGTTTTGATTGCGAACTCCTTAAGATATGCTCAAGATAATCTCTTACTATTGTAATTAGCATGGTTTCATTTAGGACCTCTTTGAACGATTTCTAAGACTAGTGAGGAAATCGGAGAGTTGCTTTTATTAGTGTCTTTTTTTTAGAACAATTTAGTATATGGCTGGGTTTTTTAATTTGCAGACTGGTTTTCAAGTGTTGGGGTTTTTTTGATATCAGGAAACTAGTTCGGAAGATATTAAAACATGCAGCCATGTTATATCATGTTCTACACTATGCGACCTTCAAGTATTCATAGATGAGGATTTGTCTGTAGAATCTCAAAGAAAGATGATCCTCTCTTCCTTTTAAGAGGATACCAAGATGGGTAAACTCTTGAGAGGCTGTAAGTTGCAAACAAACCTCACTGTGTGTTTGTGAAAGTCCAATTTTGCAGTTAGCTGTCCATAGGAAAGCCCTATGCTTGGCAGACACCTCAGTAAAGCCAAAATAATTTTTGCCATCAAACATTGTTTCCATTAAACAATATATGTGAAAGCCAGATGCTTTTTTCTATGTATGACATCTGTCTTTCTTTACCCAGAGTAGATCATGACACTTTTTCACTTACATGACTTTTAAATACAGCACACTCTACAATATTCATGGTAAAAAAAAAAAATCTAAAATGTATGTGATCATGATTATATGGCAGAAGCATGGTTGTTTAAGAATTTAATATAGATGTTTTGATCACAGATCATTCATTTTCTGGTGATCCACACTATGTTCTTGGCAGCTTTTTTCCATGCAGTATTTATGTGACCTCTTTCAAAAAAGCACAAAATATTGAAAAGGTTGTTTAAACACATTCATGTTTGTGAATCAGATTCTATCTTCAGGGCATAAGCCACCAGGAGAAGATAAAAACCTGAAAAGCTTTTTTAGAAATTGTGGAATTGAGGCACAAAATTAAGGGAGAAAATGGGCAGAATGACTTGAATCTTCTCTGAGCAGCTCTGTCAAGTCTCTTCAATGCCATGTGTTCCATGCCAAAATAATCTCCCTGCAAGATTTTTGAAGTTCTTCCTTTTTTCTAGGTACTTCTCTCGTATTCTAATATACTTCCAATCGCAACTATGGCTTTCTTACACCATACCCACACTGTGTTTCGCTGCATTTAACTCTCAGTTCTCCTGTTCTTTGCTTAGTGATATCTCAGAGATAAATAGATGACACAAGCTGGTTATGCTTGTTGTATGTATAATTTGGCAAACCTATGAGAAAGTAATCTTTCACACATAATCTCGGACTACAGAAAAAGTGTTACATTCTGAGGTGGTGTTTTGAGGTGTATTTGATACAACACCTGCAGTTCCTTTTACTAATTTTAAGAAATCTAATTTGTTCTTTCAGACTCTTAAAGGTCTGCTGTAAGAACTGGAACTCTCACAGCTTGTGCACTAAATTTGTGTGACATCCTTGCTATTCCTCTTACTCAAGTTCATCAGGAAAGTTTAGCAGGATATCAGGTGCTTTCTTAGGGAAGTAAAGCATATTTTGTGTTCTATGCCTGCCAGTGTTACTGTCTTCACTGACTTCTGAATTTCTTGGTCACTTTCAACTACGTTCAAGAAAAGCCTTAGCGATAATGACTACATAGAGTAATGAAAATTGCCACCTTAGTAGAAGAAGGAATAATGTTGCATGCTTACAAGAACAGAAAACTAGAGCGATCTTGGCCCTTATTCTTTCTGTTTGTGGATCAGTCAAGTTAACGAATTGTGGTACATGGCTCAGAATAAATTTCCATATTCTGTTTTTAAATGCTGTTGTTCTGACAGTGAGCTGGACAAGTTTATGGGTAGAGCTAAGAACATTGCTGGGACTGTTTGGTGGCTATTGAGGTGGGGTCATTCTAGAAAACGTGTGGCCCTTTTCACAAAAGGGAAGAGCTGGAGTAAATACAGAAATGTGCTGTTGAGCAACCAGATGTTCTTAGTTCTGCTTTTCACACTACAAGGTACAAAGAGGGTTGTGATTCCCTGCTGATTTCGACTGCCTTTTTTCATTGTATCAGAAGAGAAATTAAGTCACTATTTTGACTTTTTAAAGAAAACATACTGTTTTTCAAGGAATAGAATACTATTGTGGAGTTTTTAACTCCTTGTCCATTATTCTGCCAAAGACGTGTAAGTCTGAACTATCAGGTGAATATGTAGACAGCCATGCAATGTAACGAATGCTCACACATCATGTACAGAATAGTTAAGAATATGGATTTGAATGGGTACAAGGCAGTACAGTACATAAGCTGAGGAAGTCTTAATCATTGTGAGCTTTGAATTAAAACCAATTGCTGCAATTAGTCATAATTGCACATCATTTTTATTACTGCCTTCTCTTGCATTCTGATTGTAATCTTGACAATCACAAGCAGGAAACATCAGATTATTACACAAATATCTTATTTTAGCTTTCTCTTATCCTAATAGTATCAGGAGATCTACAGCGATCTGAAACAAACTAGAAGAACATCAGAGCTACCTTTTACTCCTAATCCCTAGAGGCCATTTTGCTGCGTTTAAAATAGTGTGTATGTATACATATGTATGTATACATAGTCCCTGGCCTTGGTTTTTAAATCAAATATGTGGAAAAAAAATGTAAATAGATGTAAGCATGTAAGTAACTATAAACATGACTCCTAATAAAACATCTAAGAATAAAAACTCTAGGTCATACAAAGTATATCTGGTGCCATCTGCTGATAATAATTAAGAAATATTTGCTAGTGATACTAACCACAGGGACCTAATACTTTCCTTACCCCAAAATGCATTAAATTGCATTTAAAAATTTTATGACTAATGACAAATTTTTCATGTGTGGTGAAACTTTACTACTGTGAAATTAAAATTACAGGTCTCTACAAGTTTTCACTGCATAGTTGTGTAATAATACAAACTTACAACCATTGAATATAAGTAACTATACTTTATATAACACACTTCAAGTGCATGTACCCTATTTTTTATCAATACGAGACCAAGTGATCAACTTTTATATGAAAATTTATATAAAAGTTGTATTTACCCTTAAGTCTATTTTCTTTCAAAAATCTACAGTGTGTAAGGAAAAAGAAAATAGATATGAAAGCATATAACTTTTTCTTGTTTCCTGTGAATATCTAACATCTCTCTCATTTCTATTCTATATTATTTGGAGAGCTTTGGGAAATTATTTCTAACTTCAAACTACTCTAAATAACTTGTATTATGAGGAAGATGGGTCTCCAGCTTCATTCTCCATTAATGCTGCTTTGCTTCCTAATAGGACTGGATCAAGAGCAGCTTTCTAGTACCTCTAAGGAGGTTACTGAGGAGACAGGGTCAAACTCTTTACAGTGGTGCCTAGCAGGGCAGTGGATGATTACAGACAAATTGAAATGAGGGGCTTCTTTTAACGTAAGGAAACATGAGAACAGGCAAGCACTGGAACGGGCTACCTAAAGAAGTTGTGCTGTCTCCATCCGTAGAAGTATTCACAACCTAACTAGATAAAACCCAGAGCAGCTTCCACAGTTGACCCTGCTTTGAGCAGGCAATTTTACTAGAGACCTCCCAAGGTCCTTCCAACATGAATTATGATTTAATAACTTATACAATAGAACAGTCTATACTGAAGATGTGGTAGCAACACTATTTGTACTTATGGCAGTTAAACTGAGGCTAACTGTGGTCTAGCCCTGCAGGCTGTATATGCATTAGCAGCAAAGGCACTTCAGATACACCCCTGGTGCACATCTTCCAGATTACACGATCTACAAATAGTGTCCCCCCTCCCCTCAGTATTACTTTTTCAAAGTACATTAATTTAAAATCTGTAAACTGCCAGTAGCTTTAGCGGTCAGCTTTATGAGAAATTTTGCTCCATTCTTCCATAAGGAGTATTTGGATATTATTAGAAAAAGAACAAAACTAATACTAAATAAAATATAACAGCAACAAAAATCCTTCGTTATTCCAGCTAGACCAAAAGATTACTTTATTACTAATGGAAAAGCAGGCTTTTTCTGCAGGTGTCTAAAAACAATTCATGCTTGGGTATTACCAGTGTGAAGAGTCTAAAATGGAATATAAAGGCAATAGAAACTTGGTAGTTCTGCAGGAGTTTTGTCTTGCAGTTTTACAGTAATTGATGCCGGGAATGGTGATTAACAAGCAGAATTTATCCCAGGCTGTTCTTTTTTCCAGCTAATGGCAGGCATTCCCTGTACTCTATGATCTTTTGCTTTTTAAAGGCACAGATCATACCAAGATGTAAAACAACAGTCTTTCCTTTTGCACTGGTAATTACCTCTTCTCCAAAAGTCTTTAAAAGTTTTTCTTGGGTGTGTGCAATAAACTTATTTCAATATAAGTAGTGTCATTCTGGGTGAGATACCTGGTAGGATATTCGGTGTTGATAATGTTGGTATACTTCATTTTGTATGAGTTGCTTGATTACTGACTGTCAGGTTTTTGTTTGCTTGTCTGTGTGTTTGTTTTGGGGGTTTATTAAGCTAAGCTAATAGTTTTCATTGTCTAGAGCTACAATTCCCTGTGTCATGCACACTTTTGTTTCTAGGAAATTCAGTTTTTCAACTCCATCTCTTAACTTTCCTTGTTCTTTTGTTGTTTTTTGCATACACATTAGCATTTTTACACCTGTATCTTACTGCTTCAATGTCTTTGGTTGATTTTTTTTTCTTTCCTTGTGTGTGTCTTAGACATTTATTAGATTCGTTTTTAGGAGTTGGGTAACACAAATAAACAAAGAATACCTGTGCATGGGTGTTACGTGATGGGGAGAGATCTTTTTCTTTGTAGGCATCCTCTATCACTTAGAATTTCATCTTATACTTCTCTAGAAACTTCTATCAATTTTAGAAATTTTGGTAGAGATCTAGTTTAAAGATTGTCAGAAGATAGAGCTTAATCATAGGCAGAATGATTTTGTTACGCCTTGGATAAGATCTGCTGAAGATGTCTAGCATGCACTTAGTTTTTGAAAATGTTGGAGCTTCATCTTATTTCACAAAGCTTTACTGAAAGGCCAGCCATAAAGTATTGACAAGCATCTGGACAATCAGCTGCCCTCTTGTATGCTTTAGACAGCAGATTGCATATATGCATATTTGTAATTCCTTGCAATTTTCTGTTGGTGAAAATGAATCTTTGAAACAGAAAATGTTTTGAATAAACCTGAAACAAACAAACAAAATAAATTCTTCTTTGCATTCATCCTAAACTTGAGCAGCATTGTTTGATCTGTCTGTGGTGGCTACTCTCTTGATAACAGATGGATAAAGCTTCATTGGCAATATGCCATACGATTCTTCAAACTACCTATCAGGAAATTCACACTGCATGCAAGCATCTACCTGATCCAGTCCTTTCAGATTCTCTACTTGCTTGAAAGCAAAAGTCAATTTTTCAGCTGCCTTATCTGTTTCAGACTAATTTAAGTATCCCAGTAACTGCCACAGTGTTCTTTTGGCATTTCTTTTAGGCAGTCAAAGCCAACCTAAAAGCTAATCCTTCTGTATCACGTTCACACATACTTTAAATCTTTAAATCCCCATCCCTTCTTGGTGAAATCTGTTTCACTCATTACCAATGGGTGAACTCAAGGATGGGCTGTAGTTAAAACATTGAAAAGGATATTTTTCTTTTGTGTGTGTGTAGAGTTGAAGGAAAGGAGGAAGGGTGGGATAGTGAAATGAGTACTACTACTGCCAGCTCAAGGAAGAACATAATTTGCTGAGTAGGGGCAATTGTGCTCATCTTGTGAAATGAAGCATTGCAGTTGTCAATGCAGTATTGCACTGATGTGTAACACAGGTTACGTTCAGTGAGTTTCTTAATTACATGGTTATTTATGTAAAGTTACATATCTTTATTTTGTTGACCTTTCTGGTACTTCTACTTTAGGTATTATACCTAATACCTTAGGCACTGGGATTCTTTTATCAGTGATTCACAAATGTAGTTTCAGCTATGCTTGTTAAGAGGTTTAACTGACAGATAACATTAAAATAAACTCATGGGTAACTTGATCCATTTATTACTTTGCATTTTTAAAATGAAACACTTATTTCCATGGGACTGTTGCAGACCAAACAAAAAATTGTCTGTTCAGTTTAGAATAGGAAATAAATCTTTTCTCCCAAATGTTTTCATTGGTAGCACTTTGAAAATGTCTGAAATCCTGTAAGATTTTTACAATAAAAATTTACTAACTTTGTAAAACTCAATTGCTTGTATTGCTCCAATTTGTATGGGATGTTTAAAGGAGCATCATCATCAATTTTGACATTGCAATCCTGAACTACAATGGGATTATAATCTAATCTGTAGGTGAAAAATTCTTTTTTTAAATCAGCTCCTCAAAAGTCCAGCTATTTGATGTTGTGAAAAGGACTAATCTTATAGAACTGCACTTCAAAATTAATTATTTTTGTAATAGTAGTCCTTTATGTAATAATTCATAGCTGTATTTAACTTTCACTGTTTGCATTCCAAATTATTTTCAAAACTGAAAATGAACAATATGCAAACGAAAATTCAACTTGCCAACAATAAAGACAGATTTTGTCTCCCATACTTGCATTATTTATCTACCCTCATAGTTTTACTTGCACGCTACTTGACAGAGGAATAAGGTAAAAATTAGTGATGTTTGATAAACGTTCTTCCAAGTGACTTCCAGTTCGGAATGCTCATAAGAAAAACTTACAAGACATCTGAATCAATGTGTTCATTACAGCTGTACTTACTTACTACTTTATTGTGTTTACAGGAAGTATTTATTTAAGGTAATTAGATTTGGTTTTTTTAATACATCTGTTGCCTGTGGTTGTGTGTTTTGTTTTGTTTTTTTTTATTCCTAGATCTTCCTCAGAACTGTGATCCTAACATTCCCCTAGTTGCTCAGGAATTAATGAAAAAAATGATACGTCAGTTTGCGATTGAGTACATTTCAAAAAGTAGCAAAATTCAAGAGAACAGAAATGGTTCATCATTTGAACCAAGTCTGATATGTAAAAGTATCCAAATGAACCAAACGGAAAACTCCCTTCAGGATGAACAGGATAGCCCTCTAGACCTCACTGTGAATCGAAGTCAAGAACAGAATACTCAGCAAGGTAAATGTCTATATCTGCTTATCTGTGACTTGTTGCCATTTGTTACCTTATTGTGCCTTGTTCCCTTAAAATAAATATGTACCTGTGTTCAGTACTTGTATGTTTTGTCTTTGCAAAGAGTAATCAGTATATACAAAAAAAAGTATCCTATTGCAATTAAAACAAGTCTGGAGGAACATTGGCATTACATCAACTTAACACTTAAAAGCTCATATGTTTTCTTTTAAACACCAGGAAGAATGTCATAAAAACTAAAAAAAATGAACAAAAACCTCACACATTCTTTCTAGTATTGTGTGTTATCAGATAAATATTCTGAGTGTCTGTGTTGAATATGTGGCATTGGAATCTCTCAGCTTTAAAATACTGAATCAGCTCACCTGTGGCTGTCACAGGTAACAGTGGTTCAAAATTCCTTTGAAGAAATGGCTGTTAAGAAGCCTTCTGAGAGAATCAAGAGAGATACTGGAATTTTAGAGAGCAAAGGTCGTTCTACCTGTGTCAGCCCTTGGACACTTTGATTCTTTAAATACAGGCTGGTTAGATGACGGAAAGAGAAGATTAATTTGAAAGGAAATTTGCATACTTCATGCCCTAATCGTTATAGATCAATGCAACTTTCTTAACTGAGAATAAAGCTAGAAAAAGAAATCATTTCAAAAGGAATCATTTATTTTATCATGAAATGATTCATGAAATCACTTACAAAAAGGAAATAATTTCTTTGCCTCAAGGAATTTTGCTATCCAAAACTGATAACAAATAATCACAAGAGTGTTTTGGACTTTGAATTTGATCTGGATTAGCAGCAATTTTCAAGAAGGGTTGTGACTGTCATGTGCTCCTGGAAGCAGTGGCAAAAGCAGCTCTTTGCCTTTTACAGGTACAATGGTTCATGTTAATCCATTAATACTGCAGACCAAAGAGAAAAATTTACCACACTAAAAAAAGTTAAAAGGAGATAGAACTTCAGAATTAGGTTTTGTAAAAATACACATTAGTCAGAGTGAAAGCAAATTTCATATGTTTGTGCTTAATGATGCAGTCTTTAATTGGGTTGCATGTCCTTGGTGGGGGAAACGCTGACATAGATTTATCTTGCTAAATATACCTATTCTAGATTAAATTTTAAGCATCCTTTCTCTTTGACACCAGAAGAATTAAAGTATTGTGGAATTCCTGCGTTTGTTCTGTGTGGTCATCAGAAACCAGTTTAGCAAATACTTTGTGCAAATTAAATCCGGAGAAAATACCTGTTGTGCTTTGACATGCCTCTGCCATAGATGAATTGCAGATTTTTAGGGATTTATAATTGGCCATGTTGAAGCACATTTCTTTTTCAAAGGCAATAAAAAGTACTTTCCTGATATCAGCACTATAAACTGTTGCTTGCTTTAACAGCTGGTTATAAAAAAAAAAACCTAGTTTAAAATGTCTGAAAGCACAAAGTCCCCAAAGACAGCTTCTGCTCCTCGCTGAGCCCAAATAAGTCTTTGGGGAATAAAAAAGGAGAGGGTGAACAAAGCAGCGATGGGAAGGCAGTTCTGATACCATTCTCAGCTGTTGAAAATCCATTGATCTTTTGTCCAAGAAAAAATAAAGTATATAGAGTGAGGTATTTACTTTTTTTATATAATTTGAGTTTTTCTTATAATGAGGTTACAGAAGTTGAGAATTGTACATCTTCAGCAAAACATCTGAGGCTAAAACAGTTGCTCAGCATACACAGTTTACTATGTAGGACTTGGATACTGTATAAGTTACTGTAGATTCTCAGAACTTGCACTGCCTTGTGTACTGGAGTGCTTTGCAGATGTTAAAGATATACTAGTCTTGCTGTGAAATTTAGAGGTAGTAAAATGAGAGCAAGTATTGAAGCAAGACTGTAGCTGGAGAAAGGTTTCGAGCTATGTTATCTTATCTACCAGGGAAGCTGTATAGCACTTCCTGTTTCCCATGAACATACCATTTTAGAGCTACCTTAGCTTTCCACTGTAGTGGTAGCAACACAAGCAAATAAGATGAAGATGGAAAAAGTTAGCCTGCTCTTTTTTTCATTGTGTTCTAGGTACAATGATTCATGAAAAGTCCTTCCAATTAGCTATTGTCAGGGTCTATGTACTATTATTCTACCTGCTCCTCACTCCTCACTCTTCCTGAAGAAAGCTTCGTTATATTGATGTGTTATGTACTTGTAGTGGGGAATTTGTGAAATTTTTTACTTGGATTATTTTTAAAACTATTCTACTATGTTAGACACAGAAGACTTCAGTCTGGGTGTATTCCAGATACAGAAGACTTCAGTCTGGTTCCCTTCTTAGTAGCATCTGTCATGCAAGTTTTTTTATTATTTGCTATTTGTATTTCCCGTTGCAATTTCCAAAAGAAGTGGCAGTATCAGAGAATAAATTCAAATATGTACATTGCTCTGATGGATCCTCAAAGTTCAAATCTTTTTAATTCAAATCGTGTGAAGCAGATAATGACTTAAATACAAATACTTCATGTTCATTTTCTGTTTAGTCAGATGCTTTGTATTTACAATAGTCATCTTTTAATGATTTAAATAATAAAACAAACTGGTTCCTCACTATGGCCATGATTTGTGGACTTGAGAGGAAGGAGTAATTTGTATTTTCCAGATCACTAGAAGCATTTTTTTTTTGTATTGAGCAGATCCAAGCTAAATTCTAGCTCAGTACTGGAAAAAAAAGATTCTGCTGCTGAAGATCTCTGAGTGATCTTCATTTAAGAAAGCTTCTTACTTTTTCTCCAGTATCTGTGGGACATGTCTGAAGTAGCCCCAAAATACTCAGGTCTGACACTTCAGACCTGATAGCCCTGTGTATCAGGCTTACACAGCAAGGTTTTGGTAGTT
Organism: Buceros rhinoceros silvestris; assembly: GCF_000710305.1. Classification (NCBI taxonomy): domain Eukaryota; kingdom Metazoa; phylum Chordata; class Aves; order Bucerotiformes; family Bucerotidae; genus Buceros; species Buceros rhinoceros. Next base: position 71,027 of record NW_010433309.1, on the reverse strand, counting down.
GGGGAGAGCTGCAGGGGTGCCACCCGTGAGAAGAGGTCAGGGATTGCCCTGAGTTGCAGGGCAAGTTGCAGCTAGCTCTGCAACAGACCCACAGCAGGCCAAAGCAAAGCGCATCAGTGAGGTTGAAATTTAAGAGCAGCAAAAGGCTGTAAAGGCCTTTTACAGGAGTAAAAGGAGGCCACCAGCCTTACTCCTTGTGAAGGAGTAAGGAACAGCAGGGTGAACAAGGTCAGAGAAGTTCAAGGAGGTGCTCCAGGTGCCAGAACAGGTGTTTCTCTACAGCATGTGGAGAGGACTATGGTAGAGCAGTGCTTCCCCTGAAGCTCACTGAAGAGAACATTCTGGAACCAAATGTTCACACTGCAGCCCATGGAAGACCCTACACTGGAGCATCTGGATAACTCCTGAAGGAACTGTGGCCTGTGGAAAAACCACAGTGGAGCAGGGGAAAAGTGTGACAAGGAAGAAGCTGTAGAGAGGACTTATGCGGACTATAACCCCAATTTCCAATCCCCCCTGTGCCACCTGGGGATAGGGGAGAGACAGAGAGAAGTTGGAAGTGAAGTTGAGCCTGGGAAAATCCAAATCTATTTTAATTTGTAATAAATCAATTCTCCCCAAGTCTGTTTTGCTTATGATGGTAATCAGTAGTGCTATTGATCACCTTTTTCATCCTGTTTCTCCCCATCCCCCCTTATTGAGGAGGAGGAGTGAGATAGCCTTGGCCAATAGCTAGATCCCCACCCAGGCCCTAACAACACATTGCACCCCTGGTGCTGGATCATTCAGTACTGAGTACTTAAGCACTGGCATCCAGGTATATCGAACTGCCACCTGACTGATAGCAGAGTTGCAAATTACTCTGCTTTCTTCTACACGTGGAAGCGTTGTAATGTAGCAGGGTGCCGGTAACTAATTGGCAATTACTTCACTGTCAGTCAATTAGAAGCAGCTCTCTCCAGAAATACCTGTTCCATGTAACTCTACGACAGTGCAGGCCTTGAAGAATGCTCTGTATAGTGAAAGTAAATGTTTTTCTTGCACTGTATCTAACAAAATAAGGTGGCATTGTGCATTTTTTAAATATTACTTGTCCTCCAAACTAAGCCAATGAAAAAGCAGCATCCTTGCAGAATGAAACATTAAGTGATGAACAGTCTTGGAATATCTTGCAGCAACTTACTATTTGCTTGTACCATCATGATGCTGAGTTCTAAGAGGAGCATTCCCCGCAGCACCTAACCTTGATGCAGAGGCTTCTTGATAGATGCGGCAGAGCTGACCACTCTCAAGCTGCTAAGCAAGTAACTTACAAGAGGCAGAAGATGTGCAAATAAATAACCTTTTAGTTTAGCTCCATGAGCTTATTCTTGGTGCTGTATGTTCCAGGAACAATAGTACTGTGTAAATATAGCAGAAAAACACAAGAGAATTTGCTCAGGTTCATCCATCGTAGACTGGAAGACTTGGAAGGTAACTGGAAATGAGTGACACTTTGCTGTGGGAACATTTTACAGCTACCTGTAGCTTTGTTGTTGTGGGCTATTATTGAAGTAGGAAAAATAAGGCTAATTCAAGGAAAAAATGTTTAAATTATTTAAAATATGCATTTTAACAATGTGCATATGATGTCAAAAAAACTTATAGCAAAATACAGATTTCTGAATAACAATTCTTATTGTTGGAAAAGAGGTTTAATATGTCTTGAAAATCCACACTGAAGTTAGTATGGCAACTGGGATCACAGCATGTGTGACCTCTTAATTGTTGTGTTCAGGGCTACTGAAAGCATTCCAAACATTACTGAGAATAACCTTTTATTTTCTTAATATACTGTTCTTGCCATATGTATTGGGGAAAATACTATGCTTTTTGAAGGTATACATGCATTCCCACAGATAATTTGTATGACCTAGAAATATATTAATAGTTTGTTTAATACTTCTGCATTAAAAGGCCACCCTAAAAAGGTACATTTTTGTGGGGATTAGGTTTTATTTCTTTCTTGGCTGCCATGGAGGCCACCAGCCAAGCTCGTTGTCAGATGCTTGCCTCCCTCTCAATGGCAAGAGGAGAAAATGGGAAGGAGCCCTCATGAACTGAGATAAGGAAATGGGCATTGCTTACTGTTTGCTGCCATAAGCAGAACAGACTCTTGGTTGGGAAAAACTAAAGTATTGCCTATTAAAATAAATATTGAATTACTAATTTAGGTAGCGGAAACAGAGTGTTACAACAGCACCTTTCCTCTCTGCTTTTCCAGTTGAGCTTCACTCCAGATTCCCTTGTGACCACCACTGTCCCTGTGGTACAAGGGGAATGGGTGTGGAGTGTCCACAGGCTGTACCTAATGGGTTCTCTCTGCCATTTACCTCTGTGATTGGGCTTCCTTCTGCTGTTTCCTCTTTGTTCCTTTTTTCTCTCTCCATCTGTCACTTTGTGCCTTCTTAAGTAGGTTTTCCCAGAGGTTCTCCCTAGCTGGGCTTACCTGTGCCCTGCAGTTCCAGACCAGCTGGAACTGTCTGTGTCTGGCACAGGGCAGCCCCTGGCCTCTCCTCACAGACACTGCCAAGACCTTGCCATAGACACCAATATATAGCCATATGCTTTTCATTTTACAGAATAGCACATCAGGTTAGCAAGAAGTGTAGTCAAAGAAGCAGTTAATTCAATAATTAATAAAAGGCTTTGGCATTCTCACAGTTCTCTGAAAATACTGTTTCTATGTGCAGCAGCACAGAAAATAGTGAAAGGGAAGGCATCATCAGGGAAAGTATTGAAGACAGAGTATTATTCTGTTGCTATGAAAAACCTTATTGAGATTTTCCACAGTATGATGGATAAGGTAAAGGAAGGGTTATTTTTTGCTGTGTCACCATATTAGGACTAGGACAGGCTTGGTCAAACTTCTTAGAAGGCAAAAGAAACTGCTGTGACAGGAGGTTGTGGAGGTGGACAATGTCACTGGGTTTAACATAAGGCTTTAGATAACTTCCCAGCTACAGAACCAAGACCAGAAGCTAAAGCTAAAGCAAGCAAGGATGTAGTTCTGAAATCCCTAATCCAATGATAGCAGCTGCTGGGAGAGCAAGAGAGGCATGAGCTGCAGGTAGTGGCCTGGCTGATGTGCTCTCCTGCTTCCCGCACCTGGAGACTGAGGACTGAGTTGTCTGACCTAGTAAGGCAGTTCATGATAGCTAGTGAGAGATTTCCTGACACTCAGAAAAAAGAAGTTGCTAGAATCAGTACAGAAATACTAATTGTAGGAGCTCAAGGGTGACCCATACAGTTTCTGTTGCTTGTTCTTTCACCCCTGTTTCTCCACCATCACTAGTCTGGAGGAGTTTCAAGTGGCTGTGGTCCCAATTATTTTGAAGATGACCTTTGACTATGCTTAGTATATCTTGGTATTGCTGCACCTGATGATCTGGTGCTGAGAAGCAAAGGCCAGATGTTGAGCCATTTCTTCGAAGATCAAAATCCTTTAATTTTCACAGAAATAACTGCATTAGAAGACCATGAGCAGCAGACCTGAAAAACTTCTGATATTTTTTTCTATATTATGCAGTGTTACATGGTTTGATGAAGACTGTTGCCTTAGTAGTCATGGCTTCAGCTAAAGAGTAGAAGTAATTCCTTGTCTTTTATTAAAACCACCTTACAGAGTGATTTGTTTGTTCCTGTCGTTCAGTTCCTGTCTAGAATTCTTGCCTAAATATCTGTATCAGCCCTTTCTGCATCGAGTTTGGGGGTTTTGTGGTGTTGGTTTTGTGATGGGCTTTTTGTGTTTTTTTTTGTTTTGTTTTTCTTAAATTTGAGCGAAATCACTGAATAAAAGCCTGGTGTGTAGTAATTTTATCTGGTATTTCGTATGTATATCAAATCTCTTGCATGGTTCGCTTTCACTCTTCTTTCTGAGGATCATCTTCCCATAAAGCACTGTCTTCAGGAAGCTGTCATATGCTTAATGAATACTTTTGCTATGTTAGAGGAACTAACAGTCTTGACCATGAAATGACTCTTTGCTTACCCTTTGGAGGCCAAAAGTGTATCTATTTTTTTGTTTCAGGAGTCTGCATTTTTAGTACTGTGCCCTTTGTAGTAATTTTTCAATTTATTGGTGGTCTTGTGTTGTCAAAGCTGATTTAGAAAGATTGGAAATTAAAATAATTACTTTGGTTAGATTTCGTTATGGAGTCTCTCAAGAATCTTTGGGGTTTGTTTATTGGGGTTTTTTTCCCTAAAACTCTAGTCAGCTTCCTTTTTTTTTTTTTTTTTAGATTGAATAGAGAGAGATTATCAGGTCTTCATAACCTGATGACTTGTGAACTTTGAAGTAGCTTTTCCTCTAGTGACTTTGTCCAGTGATCTCATCTGAACTTTTTTATCATAATGCCTCTGAATATCAACTGAATTCAGATGGAGAAACTTTTGTGAAAGGGAACACACAACCACTTAGCAAAAGGCAGTGTACTTTGTACAGCTGAGAGAACACAACAGATGAAGTCTGTCTGTTGCACAGGATTCAGGGGTGTTGTGAGCTTCGGTATTTGGGATACTTTACAGCTGGATAGGCCAATAGTCCTTGTAGAATATATCTGTGGTGTTTTTAATTGCTTTCCTTCTGGAATGTCACTGCATCATAAAGGTTGGTCCTTCCTTTAACTTTCTTTGGGTTAAGGAAGGCTTTGACAGGAACATATTCAGGAGAAAAGGAGCATCTTTGACAAGTGGCATATTTATAAATATTTTTTCCCCTTATGCTGACTTACAGTGCTGCTACTTCTCTCTATACCCTTCTTCAAATAATACAAAATAGTTGGGGAAAACCAGTCAAAAATTGTTAAAAACAGTCTAAAACATCTGAATTTGATTATTACACAAAACTATTTCTTTTTAGTACTGACATAAAGGAGAGTTACCCTAAAAATTTTTCTGACTTCTCATTCAAGTGTTGGCATTTGGACTATTCAGTTAGTGCTTCATGTCTGCATCTGAGGCTGTGGGAAAATAAACACAGTTGATGGATGTTTTAGAAATAATGCACAGTAACATGAAAATGACATTAATGTAGAAGAGGCTAATGTCAGGTTGCTTGTAGTTGAATGTTGAGTTACATGTTGAAACTCAATTGGATTGGCAGATTTCAGGCACACAAAACAGCCCAAGTTTGAAACAGGGAACCAAGGAAGAAAGATATGAAATTAAATGTATTTAGGAGATTTATGTATAATTTAAATGTTTTTTTTAAAAAAAAAAAACAAACAACAAACTAGAAGGAGTATTTCAAGTGCTCATTAGTTTCTTTGATTTTCAATGTTCTTAAATTTTTATTTTAGAAGAAAATATTTTTCTATTTCAATACTTCATAGGCTTCAACAACAGACTACAAATCTTGAATTCAACCTTTGCCAGCGACTTAACAGAGCGGACTATTAAAACAGATTCTTCTTTTCATTTTTGAATGTTGGGTGTTTTTTCCTTAATTTTTAAAGTTTTGTTACAAATCAAATATGTAAAAGCATTTACTGACAGCTGTCATTGTTAAAGGAATAAGATGTCAGAAATTTTACAAGACAGTATCTGCTTTAAAATTGTGCCAATTTGCTAGCACAATTTCTAAGATCATCCTTAAACAACTGCTATCATCACTACTCGTTCTTTGCAGGGGATGGAGTGCTAGATCTCTCTACAAAGAAAAGCGCAAGGTTGGAAGAACCAAAATACGATCCTTTGTGTTCTGAAAACTCAGTGTCTGGGTAAGCAATGTTTAGGACTCTCTTCAGCTTATGTAAAAGACAATCCAGGTTTCTCTTCTGAAGTCAGGTTTTACGTTCATAACATATTTGTATATACTGGCACACACATGTGGTTCCTATTTTGTTTTCAAATGAATTTTTGTCACTCATAAGTGTGTGTCTATGTATATATCATATGTTTCATTTGTCTTCTTCCTTTTTTTTTCTGTTTAAAGAAAAGTTATCAGAACAATCACCAAACTTTAGTTCATGTTACTAAAAATGAACTGAAAATTGATTACATAAGGCATTAAAAATAATAGGATAGTAGAAGAAAATGTAAATACTCTTTCAGAGTTTATTTAGGAAACTTCAATTTTGGACAAAAAAAAATATTCTTGAACTAACATGAACGAGTTAAATGACTATTATCTATAATATACCTTAACAAGAGAGAGAGCAAGCGTGCGCGAGAGAGAACTCTTAATCATCGCACTTAGACTTACGTCATGGTTCTGACTATGGTGTGTGGTGGCAAATGGTTAAACTTCTTTATTCAGCAAGAAAAAAGTTACTGCATTTGCTGAAAGCTGCCACAAAACTAGTGAAACACATTGTTTTGTTGGATTTTGTTATGATCTTGGCATCCGCCCATCCACTAGCCATAGCAGGACCCTTTTTGTCACCTGTACGTCTTACCCAATAACTTATTACAAATAGGACTGCAATAGCGGTGTTTATTATGTGATGTGAAATTGCACTTTTTTAAGTTGCTGATGTGAAGAAGTTTTTAAATGAATATGGCTTTGTGATTAGAGAGCTGTAAATAACATCTAGAATTTTTTAAAACTGTGGTTTTATTTTCCCAAAATGGACTTGATTGTTAACTACAGCACTTTATCTTATTGTTGTAGAAAGCCTAGTTTTGTGTAAGTCTGGGATGTTTGTGTGTAGTTATTGCTGCAAATTTTCTATGAGGGGGTTGACTCTTTTATTACTTGTTTAGCGGTAACGTCACGTTTCTACTAACAAAAACTCCTTCAGGATTTGGGTATTTAACGCAACGTTAATTGTATAATTAAAATTATAACAGTGTTGTTCTGCAAGCATGTGAACAAGGGAATATAGCAAGCACATGAGACTATTACCAAATACTGAGCTAGGATATAAAGTTCTTGGAAGGGCTGCTGTAGAAACCACCGGTTGACTTTTGACGCACTGTCCTACCAGAACTGTAACATTTTGCTAGGATAATCATTTAACTACCACATCTCAAAGGCTTAAAAGTATCAGAAGCAGTGATGTTACCGAAGCAAGGAGTATAATAAAGGAGTGGACCCTTCCCTTCCATAGCTGTGTGAGAGTCTCTCATACATCAGTTTACCATCGTTTCATTCCATCCATCCAGGAGACTACACAGACACAGAGAGGACTATGTGGAAAGAAGTGCTGAGTTTGCAGATGGTTTGCTCTCAAAAGCTTTGAAAGACATTCAGTCTGGAGCACTGGACATAAATAAAGCAGGCATACTTTATGGCATACCTCAAAAAACTTTACTTCTCCACTTAGAAGCCTTACCAGCAGGAAAGCCTGCACCTTTTAAAAACAAAACTCGAGATTTCAATGATAGTTATTCATTTAAAGACAGTAAAGAAACTTGTGCAGTCCTACAAAAAGTAGCCTTGTGGGCAAGAGCTCAAGCAGAGCGCACAGAAAAAAGTAAACTCAGTCTACTTGAAACCTCAGAATTAAAATTCCCAACAGCTTCCAGTTACCTCCACCAGTTAACTCTACAGAGAATGGTCACTCAATTTAAAGAAAAAAGTGAAAATCTACCATATGAAACTTCAAGTCCTACTGTACAATTAAAAATTCCTCAGCTAAGAATAAGTTCTGTGTCCAAACCACAGTCTGATACTGCTGGTCTTCTGGATGTTATGTACCACGTTTCTAAAACCTCCTCAGTCTTAGAAGGATCAGCTCTTCAAAAATTGAAAAATATACTCCCTAAACAGAACAAAATTGAATGTTCTGGACCTGTAACTCACTCAAGTGTTGACTCCTACTTTCTGCATGGGGACCTCTCTCCTTTGTGTCTTAATGCTAAGAATGGGACAGTAGATGGAACCTCAGAAAATACAGAAGATAGTTTGGATCGTAAAGATAATAAGCAACCAAGAAAAAAACGTGGCCGCTATCGGCAGTATGATCATGAAATAATGGAAGAAGCAATTGCAATGGTAATGAGTGGGAAAATGAGTGTTTCCAAAGCACAAGGAATTTATGGGGTACCTCACAGCACTTTAGAATATAAAGTAAAAGAAAGATCTGGAACGTTGAAGACTCCACCGAAGAAGAAACTCCGATTACCAGATACTGGCTTATTTAACATGACAGATTCAGGGACTGGCAGCTGCAAAAATAGTGGCAAGCCTGTGTAGAATACTTGTTAGTGAATTGTTTTGTGTGTGTGTATGTATGTCTTTATACACACACTGTGTGAGAAATACATATGCTCACTCTGACAGAAGACGTGAAATTACACAGTTCAAAAACCACATACATGCCTTTTGAAAAATAGTTTTATTCAGGGTTTTCACTGTGGACAGAATTATAGAGTTGCTCACTTAATTCTGATAGTGTGTATTTAATATAATCCTTGTATAAATAGGTGAAAAGATTCAGGTTTTATTTAGTAGTCAATAGCATAAAGATGTTTTGAGAAAACAAGTATTTGTCATGTGAAGCATAATTTTTAATTGGTGAAGAACCACTCTACCCATTCAATACTCCATCTTATTATGGAAATACACAACCAAGGGTTAGCAGACTTTTATACTTCACAGAATACTTGCAATAAATTGTAAGTAGCTCAGATTATACAAATCAAGGGATTTTTTTAAAAAAGCTAGTTCCTTACAAGGAAGTGGATTTGTGAAGTATTAGTAGGATATAGTACATTCTGTGAAAGAAAATAAGTTCATCGTTACTTAAATATCCAATACAAGTAAGAAAAACATTTCATTACTAAAAATGTGTGTTTAGCAGGCATAAACTGCATTTTTTTATCATTTTAAGAGAATTTTGTTGTTGGTTTAGAAAGAAATTGGTGTTTACAAAGTGTACACTTATGAAACCTGGGAAATTACTGTAGTTATAGAACTATTAAATATGAAATAAGATGGAATACTAAGAGCATAAAATAATTTAAACTTTAACATAATTTTCCTTTTTAGTTTGAGAAATAAGGTAACTTGTAAGGTTTAAAAAGAAAGTTGGAATGCAACTTTGAGCATGTTCATAATGTGCACAGAATGAGCTTGAGAATGGTTTGGGTTTATTTGTTTGTTTTTTTTTTTTTTTTTTTTTTTTTTTTTTTTTTTTTGTTTAAATGTGCTGGTTAGTTGATGTTATGACTACTTAAAATTTATTTAAGGATTGTGTCACACTCCTATTGAAAAACCTCACTGTAACTGTAATGTATTTGCTGCTGTGGCATTTCAAAACATTTTCAGTTTATCAAAATGAATACCAATTTACATTATCATTTTGCTAATAACCAAATTTGCAGTTCAGGGTCTTGATAGAAATACAAATATAAAACAGTGAAGCTGTTTTGAAGTTTCAATAATATAAATTCTTTATAAATTTGGTAGTTAGAAGTTAGGCGGTTCACTTTAAATACGTACCTTTTAATACAATTTAAGGGAGACCAATTACCTTCATATTGCAGTTTTTGCAGGAATTTCGAAGTATTCACATTGGACTTGATATCATACTTTTTTTTGGGTGTAATATCACAAAGTATACGAATACATATGAAGAATGGGGGCTTGCTTCATACATTCGATACTGAACATCAATGCCCTTTTCCTCTCAAAATGTGACTTTTTCTGTATGCCTCTCATTTGGCATAGAAGATGATTTTTCTCCAACTTTTATACATATGGTGCACATGCATACGATTTTTTTCTTCACTGAAATTTGCGTGTGTATATGTTGATTATGTAATTGAAATGGGACATTAGATACGTATGGGCTACATCAGGTAATTTGATTTATAGATAAACTTGCCAGTAAATTCAGTGGAGAGCATACTGCAATATTGATGGCAAAATCTAGCCCATATTTGTTACTGCTACGAAAAAATAACAACTTCCATTTTAAACCAGAATAATCCTTTGAAACTGCACAGCCAGTCTCAGTTCTTTGGTCTCTCACATCTATACTGAATCTTCTTCAGTGATTAAGGTTTACTTGCATATTACAGAATGAATCCTCTTTTAAGCAGAAATGTACCTGGTAACACAGAACAGCAGATGTCAGGGTCATCTTTCATTCTAAAAGAATTAAGCCATACTTTGTGAGGGACAGAGGGATTAATTTGTGAATATATTCCCAATGAAAAATGAAGTTGAAAAAAACCTTAAATGTTTCAAGGTCTGTCTTTATACAGTTTTACTTGCAAAAATTTGGGGCTTCAATACATTGCCTAATACTTGTACCATACTGGTGTTTTCTACTCCTCAGATAATGTTATAAATTTGAGTCTGAAGTTTATATTGAAGGCAAGTTACAGTCCTCTTTTTATATCATTTAAAAGATGACCTGACCAAAAAAATTAACAGGATTCATAAAATCAGGGATCATTTTACTATTGACTTAACAGTACTCAGTAGTTTTGTATGTAATATTATAATTAATTTTCAACATTTTAGTACTTGTATTTATTTTTTGGTCAGAAATAGTATATTAAAATATTTTTTGATAGTTTATAGAAGATACTCAACCTGTAAGTGTTTAAAGGAACAGAATTATTTGTTTCTAATTTTTAGGCTAACTTTTGATTATACAACTAAGGAAAGGCAGGGAAACATGTAGATTCTTCTTCCCCAACCCCTATGTATTCCATTAAATGTCATTTAAATTACACATTTTGAACTGTTTTATAAATTCAGTTACCAGTCACTACTTAGTAATTGACAATTTCTGAAAATTCCTCTTTCAACAGAGTTTTAAATGAAGGCGAAAGCAAGCCCTACATGCTTTCTACTTATTTGAATGTTTCTCAAGTATTTTATATTAAAAAACAGTGCCTCTGTTTTTAGAACTACTGCTCAGTAAAGCTGTTTAAACCATTTCTGGTAGCTAATGACAATTTTATATTAAATTGTATATTAACTTTAGTGAAACTGATTTTTTTTTAGTTGTTTACAGTACAAATACTTGTATTTGTTTTTTAATTGCAGTATTTCCATTGTCGCAGTAATTTAGTAAAACTCTGTGGCTGCCTTGATTTTTGACAGATTTTGTTAACAACTGATTTTTAGGCAATTAGTTATATTTATGCATAAATCAATTGCACTATAATTCATGAATTATTTATTACAATATTTTCTAATGAATTCCATGTATTTGTCTTGTGTTGTAAATGTACTGTAATTCTGTTTCTTCTTTGTGTTGTTATATTCCTAAATCTGATTGTATGAATTTAATTGTTTAGTTAACGTGTTTCTACGTTGTAATTTGTAGTAAAGCACTTCAATGCTTTTGCACATAAATTTACAACACTGATGTGTGATTGATTTGCTCATTCAGTAAAAAAAAAAAAAAAGAAAGAAACAAAAGCCTGTACACTGACTCATTTGACTTACTCCTGAGGCACAAGTTTATTAGCAGTGGCATAAGATCAAAGAACTGTACAAATTAAACATATAATGACTCATTTTCTATGAGGATTGTATATATCAGAAATAGTAGCTTTAAGGAAGGACGATTTCTCAGTTGATGCACTACTCATAAATGAGAAGAAATTCAGAAAACTAATTTTATAGCAGTTTGCAGCTAAAATGTATCTAGTATATATTACAGATAATATATAGCTTTTTTGAGGGATTTATTTACTTAGTAAAGTGAGAAAACAAACATTTCTATAAGACAAATTTGTATTTCTAGAATAGTTCCATGCAGTTCATGAGTACTTGACAGTATGTTCTGATCCCAGTTTTGTTCCTGTTCCCAGTCTTCAATGCAGTTGCTAGGTTGTTCTATCTTATCTGTGTCTGAGATGGGAGAGGATGGAAGACTAGGGGAGGACATCTTTTTGGATTCCTCTGACAGAGCTCTTTCCTGATAATTTTTGGATTTGTGGAGGAGGCAAAGGTTTACTTTTTTATACGTAAAATAATGCACTGGAAGGTTAGAACTTAACCGTATCGTATCTCTGCCTTTATGCCAGTATTGGACTCCAGTCAGTCCCCACTCGGTGGTATTCTGCCCCTGCCCTCCAGCAGGGAAATAATGCCATTCCATGCTTAATTTTTGTCTTCAGAGATACGGTGCACAAAAGGTACTGGGGGAGCATTGATCCTCTCGCCTCTCAACCCCTACATTTCCTACCCTCTCTCTCTAGTCCTCTTTTTGTGCGTGATTTATAGGAAGCATGCCATTGTGCAAATGATAGCTCTTCCTTCTATGAAATTATTGTTTAAGCCTTTTACCTTGAGGATAGTCTAAACTACTGTGTGACAACACATTTAAAGGGCCATAGGAAGGAATTACAGGAGAATGAAATATATTTAGTATTATGTAATATAATTGTATTGAAAATCTACTAAAAATTAGTTTATATTATTATTTATTATATTTAATATATGGACATCTCTATACAGAGAGACATTTTAAAGAAAATGTGTTGCTTTAGCATTTTAATTTGTTTGCATAGTAAGCTCTGATCCCAAATGGTGATCTATTTAGGGGATCAATGTGTTTTCAGAAACTTGGAAGATCATTTGGAGTGAGGTACTGTTACAGTAGAGCAGATGAAGTCATCTGTTAGCTTTAGAAACTAACACACGCTAAGGGAAAGCAGGTAATAGATGGTACACAAAGGCAGATAAACCAGGAAAAAAATCGTATTGGAAGAATGTCCAGTGTGTCTGTGATAACCAGGCTATCACTTTATACAACAGATTGATCTCCACGTAGCAAATTCAAAGCAGTTTTGAGGCCTTTGGAAATTTTGGTTACTGACTTTGAGAAGGCTCTAGGGCTCTGGAAGTTTCTTCCTTCCACCAGTGAGCGTATTTTAAACAGCAGTTAGGGATACAGGTCCTCTGCAATGAAAGCTCCCTGTTGAATCTCTGTTAGCTATACCACGCAAGTCTAGGCAGACAGGAAGACACCTGTCTAGAGGTTCGGTCTAAGAAGACTGTACTGTGGCCATCTTTTTAGCAAACTAGACGTCAACAAATTTTCTTTGATTTACAAACAAAATACTGAAGACTAGTGCCATGTTCATCTTTTTGCTGTCTGCCCTTTCCAAACATTGTTTAATTAAAGTCATGGTGGTGGGGAGGGCAATTAGTTTTTATCCATAATTGTATTACTGGTGTAAGCTTTGTTTTCACAAGTGTAGTGGTACATTTCAACACCTCAGGATTCCTAGATTTGTTGGACTGAGTAACACTCAGACTCTTCTCAGTGAAGTGGTGTTTCAAAAACAGTTAAATCCTGACAATGGCATGCCCTTGAATTATGCTGGGTTTAATTTAGATCGCAAGTGCAAAAAACGGTTTTTTTCTTTTTAAGACTTCAATTATTTCACTTTAAGCATAATCACAATTTCAACTAGTACCATTGTGATTCTTTTACGCTTTTATGAGTTAGTATCATATAGGTGCTTGATTTTTGAACATAAACCATTTCCTACTAAGTAATACAGGAGAAGGAAAAAACAAGAGATTATTACGCATAGTTGGCTGGTTTTAAGCTCTAAACTTTAAAATCTCTCTGCAACAAAAATAAAAATACAATTTGTCTGTATAACTTTCAGTAAGAAACCTAAAGCTAAAAGAGATTATTGATGCTAATAACTGGCTATGAACTAACTAATGAATAGGTAACATTTATTTACATAAATACAGCACATAAAATTTTTAATACGTTTTTTCCTTGATCAGTACAGTTGCAAACCAAATCAAAATTATATTTTTCCAAAGTAGAGGCTTAAATTCGAAAAATTACAGGATGTAATAGCAGGGCAAAAGGTTAGTGTCATGTTCAGAGTTTGGTGATATGTTTAAACAATACATACTTTTCTAAAACAGAATCCTTCTAACATTTTCTGCTCATGCAATTGGTTTCAGTAAAACATTTCAATTAGATGTTAACTATCTGTTGATAGTTGCTATGGAAGAAATATCTCTATTAATTTCTACCACGGAAAATTTTCAGCTTTTCAATATAAATGATTGATTAGGTAAGTAGTGACATTAGTTTTAATTAATTTATAAGAAATAAATAGTTAAAGTAGTATCTTACAAGTGGTTTTATTTTGAGTTAACACCTCTGAGAACAAGCTCACAAGTCTTAGTTAGATATAGGCCTACCCTGTATTGGAGATTTAAAGGATTTTAACCTTTATCACAGAAGTTATTCTTTCCAGTGGTGACGATCCATGTTTCTGTTTAATGAAGGAAGCCGTGTGTGTGTGTGCATAGTGTGTGTGTATGTGTGTAATATATTGCAATGGAGAGAATGTGATGCACCACTGCAGTTTATTTAAAAACTAGAAGGGAAACTTTCCTCTGCAAATAACAGTAACGCTAGTAAGTGGCTATTTTTTCCATTTTATGTTACCCTGTTAAGTGTTCTTTTAAAATAAATATATAAATAAAAATGGGTTTAGAAGGATCTTTAAAAGTATCCTGAAAAGCATTCAGTATGCTTTGGTATATGAATTATCTTAGGATGGGATTCAGGAGAGACGGATCCATTCTTGCCTCTGCCACAACCTTAAATTGTGACTTTAGGCAAATAATTTAGCCTCTCTGTGCCTTAGTTTGTGAAATGGGACTAATACTAAGCTCCCCAGGTTCTGAGTGAGGTTTTCCTTCATTAATGGCTAAGGTAGTTTGAAATATCAGAAAGTTAACCTTATTGTACTTAGATATGAGAAGCTATGTTTCAAACTATTCTTTTTGACCCTTAAATTGCTTCCTGAATATTTTTCTAATGGTAGGACTATCACTGCTGTAGATAGGATACACATCACTGCTAGTGACACTTGCAAGTATGATTGAATAGTGCCAATAGCACAGAACTGTTTGCAAACTTCAAGTTTTTAGGCTTGACTTTAACCATTATAACAAACATTAGATATGGTGTTTTACTGTAATTTATATTTTGTTTTGATTTGTTTTCATTTTCAGTTCAAGCTCAACAGCTGATGCATATTCAGAGGAAGCAGCTAATTTGGAAAAAAGAAAATCAACATTAAACAAAGTTTTGGAGTCTTTTTGTTCATATCACTGGCAACAGACTTTGGCTATGTTAAAATTTTTAATGCAAGATGAAAATGTTCCTATAGTTTGCAGTTGCAAGCAAACGCATTTGGTCCGTTTTGAAACTCCCAGTTCCCTTACTGAAGAGGATGTTCACGTTTCAGTTTGCAATTGCAATGGACGTATGCTGTCAAAAAGGTGCTGTTTACAAAGTCAAAGTCCAAACACTTGTTTACCACCTCTGTCTTCTGTCTGTATTAAAGATTTCCATTCTTTGTCATGCCAAGCTGTAGCGATTGGATGTGTTAAGACAGTGGTGAACAAAGCATGTAGTTCTCATTGTGCTGAACAATTGCAAAATTATCACAGACATTCTGTGAAAGCAGCAGCATGTACCTATTCAGCTAAGGACTGTGATCTCTTGAACAGCATTAAAAATTCAAATAGATCTCGCAGCCCATCACCACCTCCACTGTCGCCTATCCAGAGTAAAGAATTTGAACCGTCAGAAGGATCAGTTATAGATTTTCCAGCTTTAGACAATAACAAGCTTGAAATACCCATCAATCAACCTCCATCCCTCTTGCCAGCTGAAGGAAGCAAAGGAGAATTTAAATATGAAGGTAAAACATGCAGAGGAAAAGAGATCGAACGTTCAGATGCAATGTTGCTACCAACAGTCCAAGACAGCAACAATTATGACATAAATTCTGAGAAGGCTGAGAAAGGTGAACAGTCTGCCTTTTTTCAAGATTTAATGGACCGTATTAATGAAAAGTTAAAATCAATAGACACTACAGATATAGCAACAAATCTTGTCAAACTTTCGAGCAGTGACAGGGCACCAGAAAATGATGTCAAATTAGGAGACTTCGTAACCTCTCTTCTGCATAATGCTAAGGCAAGCGATTACAGCTTTATGGAATTGCTTCACCAGCATGATAAACAAATGGAAAATAAAATTATCCAAACAAGATTTCGCAAGCGGCAGGAAACTTTGTTTGCAATGTACAATTCTCCTGATTCACCATTCATTCGACGACAGTCTTTGCAAATCAAGAGGGAGCTTGCAAACCTTGATGAAACTCTTGTAAGAAAAAAGTCAATTTCTGAGAGAAATGCAAGGAAGTTTACAAAAAGATTTGATAAAATATATCCAGGTAAAAGACGCAGTTTTACTGTCATAGAAGATGAGGCTTTGCAACATCTTGAAAGTAATCCGTGCGTGAACTGCCAAACCAAACCAATGTGCTTTCCAGTGCACCAAACAGAGTCTTTAAAACTACCTCTTGCTGATTTTCAAACCAGCTCCGGCTTTCTGGTTCTTTCAGAAAACAGCGCTATTGCAGCCAGCCAGGCGAAACCCGCAAAAACACAAGGAGGTTGTGCAGCCTTAAAACAGACTGAGCAGGTACCTCTGCAGGATGAGAGTAGTGAAATCCTCAGCAGAACTAAACGTAATATTGTGCCTCCTGGATGGTACTCTGTGTATGTAACGAACAATATTGTGTTTAGAAAGTCATCTGATGCAAAAAAGTCTCCAGAGAGTTTTGAAAAAATGAAAATAAAGAAAGATGTTCATGCTGAAAGATGCAGTGATGTAAGCAAAATTGTGAGAGACACAAATCTGCATGTTGTTGTAGAGCGTTTAGAAGATACAATAAACTTAGCAAGAAAGACTAACAACTCACTGCTGGATAGTTACAAAATAAGCCAAAAACTGAAAGGTAATGTTTATGAACAGGTTATGAACCCAGCCACTAGAAGAGGCTTGTCTTTTGCTCTGAGCGAAACAGGAGGCACAGGACAAAGCTTCCTTCCACATTCACACGTGCCAAGCAGTAGTAAAGTCAAAACCGTGTGTGTGACAGCAAGCAAACAAGAAATGGCTATAGATCAAGAAATTAATGACAGCCTCTTGAAATCTCTGACCTTTGATGCATCCAGTTCAACTTCCGGTAATGGGGACTTGCATACAACTTCTGAAGCTGGGGAGATCTCATCTCCCTTAAACTACTCTAGTCCTATTAAGCTTATGTTTGTCTCAGAGGTTAATAGTAGCGAAGGAGTCAAATATACTTTGACATCTGCAGCAGCATCTTCTAAAGGAAGCACAGATATTTGTTTGTTTCAGAGGCACACAAACACTTTGGTAGACAAACAGGCCACAGGAGATCTTTCTCATGCAATCTGTGTCAAGGATTGTGATTACAGTGAAAATGATACCAAGGAGTCAAGTTCTGGTTATGCGGAAGCAATCACAAGCTCTTGTCCAGTTAGTCAAACTGACTTAAATGACTCGAAACAAAATGACGAAGTTGTGGAGAAATCAAGCAGTAGCAGCGAATTGGTTTTAAAAAGAAAACCTGGTAGACCAAAGAAAATAGGTCCTCAGGTTGTTAAGCAGGTTAAGAGACCTATTGGACGGCCTCCAAAACCAAAAATAGATGTGGCTGAACGCACAGAACCTAGACCCGAACTCAGCAGTGATGGTAAAAGTACCAAATCTGATGCAGCAGTAATGGAAGAAGTTAACAGCAACAAAAATATTACTGTCACAGTTGTTTTTGGAAGGTCAAGAAGAACTAAGAGACAAGTTTCGGAAGGTAATCTAAATGTGATCAGCATTCTGCCCACACAACACATTGGTTCTAATTTTGCCAGTGACCACAGCAAAGCGAGGCACAATGCAGAAACTGAAAATGCTTTGACTGAAATAGTAAAAGCCTTACAGGATTCTTCTACTGAAAATGAGGTCTCTGGTTATGACTATGTCAGACCTATCAAGAGTAACCTAGCATCCCCACACCCTTGCAGCAATGTTATTCGGCCAATTAAGAAACCATTAACCACCATTCGAAAACCTGGTAGGCCAGCAAAAGTAAAAATCTCTGGCATATCAGTGACTGTCAGTAGATTTTCACCTCAGGAAAGAAAAGTGAGTATTAGCAACTGTTTGCCTCCTTTACAACAGCAGAATGTGTTAGAAAAAAACATACCACAGGAGAGGAAAAATCAACTGTGCAATAATGTGGGTCAAGTAAAGAGCATGCAGAAGGAGCCTAGAGAGGATGGATCAAACAACATTATTACAACAGTGTCAAGAAAACGTGAGATTCCACTGAGACATTCTGCTAGAGACAGAAAACCCTCGCTGCATTTTTTACATTCATTAGCATCTTCTAGTGCATTTACTTGTAGAAGTGCCTTACTACATAAATCTTACAAACTCCATTTGAGAAAAGCTAAAGATCGAAAGGAAAAACATAGGCAATCACATCAGAGAACAGCATCCAAAGATACCTCAGAAGTGAGAAATTCAGAAAGTGCAAAAAAGGATCTTAAGGATGGTGAACTCGGGCCCATTAGTGAAGTGTCATCGGATCCCATTTTTTCATCAAATCCCTCTCTCAGGTGGTGGGCTACTTCCACTTCAAGTGACACTTTATTGGAAGAACTAAATAAGAGATTTGAACAGATAACCAACACCTGGTTGCGAGTGGGGGGAAATGAATTTGAGAAATGTGTATGTGAAAAAAGGGATCCCGTTGAACAAGACTGTAATACTGAAATGTCAAACCCTTTAGACTCCTGCTTTATAGAACTTGAAACATCGCCTATAAAAATGCTTTTTCAGAAAAAGTGTAATATGAATGAACTCTGCTCCTGGTTTATGCAAACTACAGAAACACAGTCTCTCTCTCTAGTGAGAAAGGCAAATGCTCGCAATCCTTTAGAAGTAGTTAGTACTAGGGAGATAAAGATGGAAACTAAACAGTCTGATCTTAGTACTTGCCCTTTCAGAAAGCACTTTAAAAAGTTTGCACTATCCTCTCCTTCAAAACCAGCAGGGAAATTAAAAATGTTACATAACATGGTGAGGTCTCCAGTCTTAAGCATCAAAAATAATTTTGCATTAGCCAGGTTAAAAAGAAATGAGTTTAAGAAGTTACAGCGTGATAGGTGGGGACAAATGAAAAAGTTCTATAATCAGGGTCCCGGAGGCTGGAAATCAAAAAAGAAAAATTTGCAGTTCTTTTGCCAAAGCCAGCTGTTTAAAAGTACAAGTGGGGAAACCAACGATGAAATGCCCAAGCACCAGGAAAAAAATACAGTAGAAATCCAGCCCACTCAAATTCTGGTAGAATCTCAGAGTAGCCTCTTGCCAACTGAAAATGAAGCCAGAGATGCATTTGTTCAACAGATGATGAGATCTTCTGACTTTAACCCACATCCTGGTTTAGCAAATATACTTAAGTCACATGCAGAGACAAATGGAACAATTTGTTGCCAGCAAAATGTTAGAAAAGAGCAAAGCCAAGATAAAGTGTTTCACAATACTTGGAAAGCTAAAAGCTTTAAAGATTGTAGGATATTTCTGAGAAAAATCAACCATATTGAGCAGCACAATTCCTTTAAGCTAAATAATGTCATTTATTCTCCTGAAGTTGTTGAAAGTAAAAGCAATCAGGCCTACGTGGAAGAAAAAATGCATCCTCTTTTAAGGTCCCATTCCACTAAGCAAAATGCATTAAAGAAACAAGAGAATGAAATGGAAACACCTAAAGGATCTAATTCTTCTAAAGTGACTGAAAGGCTGGATGACCAGTTTCACAGCAGAAAATTAAGTAGTGGTGTAAACCATGATGATAATCCTACTGGTAGTTCTGAAGTTCTTATCAGAATAAACAAAAGAAAAAGTCCGCAATGGGAGACCACTGATACAAATATAAGAAAAAGGCATAAGAGACAATCATGCAGTAGTGGACAAATGGCAACTTATTACCCAAAGTACCAAGTAGGTAAGTTCCTGTTCCCCCCTTCATCTTAAAATTGCAACCTTAAAGAATTGAAGAAGTCAAACAACTAAACCCTTTGGATTTTTTTTAATTGCATGATATTAATTTTAATTTCAGAGAAGTCATGAAGTTAAATACTGCGTAGCATCGGAATAATGTGGAAAGTGCCATTTTAAAGTGTGTATAATATTTTACACAAATCTTTTGGCTACAATAGGTGTGTTACCTTCTATTATGGCTATAACACACCAAGATAAAAGAAAAAGAGCTAACTAGTATAGTTCAGACAGATGACAGATCAAGGTCTGACATGTCTGCCATCAGTCACAATGGTTATTAATTTCAAAAGGAACAGAATTTCATTCCACTGTGTAGTTTCTCATACTGTGAGGAAGGGTAAATCATAGAGTGAAGCAGAAATTCAGTGTATTAACATATAGTTGTTTGTTTGAAAGAAAAGTTGTTATTGAATGATTTCTAATATAAATCTGTAATGGTTTTATAATTATCCAGGAAAAAATAGGTACTTCTGAGAAGTATTCATTCAGAGATCCGTTTTAGTATCCATTCAATGCCAAATGAAATCTGCTGACTCTAAAGGGTTTGTGCATTGAGTCCTTACAGAACAATTTAAAATGCAAAATTAATCTAGACAAGTTCAATACAGAGTTACTACGCTGAAGGCATTGGCTTGGAATGGTTTTGGGCTAGTGTGAAATTAAATCCATTTCTAAAGCTAGATGGTTCTAATACATTGTAATACAACAGTGATCTCAGAAAGACCATTTTATTACTTACAAAGAGGGTACGGCTGTGAAATTATTTCTTCTGTTGGGTGAAGAGATCTCGTTAAACAGATGTCTCAACTCATTTCAATAAAACAACTAAGTTGCGAAAGACCAAGTGAAAAAAAAAGTTCTGCAATAAGAATTAAATTACCGCAGAAGTATTCAGTTGTAGAAACAATATTGTGTTAGCTAGTCTGATTATATTGCCTGAAGAATATAAAAAAAAAAGTTTACAATATCAGAGCAAAATCTTATGTCCCCCTTTGTATTCTATATTGTAGAAAATTACCCCGGTAATGAACTGAAAAGTTAATTTATGTTGTAATATAAACAATATATAGGTCTTGTATGCTCCATTTCTTGTGTGCTTTATGTGAAGTATAAAATTCTTCATATTAAGCTCAATTCAGTGTAACTCTGCTTTTCCAAAGTACAGCATTTTTTTATCTTTAGACTTTTATATTTTAATTCATTAATTTGGGGCCAAACTAAATGTAAAAAAAAGGTTCTTAAAAATTCAAACCTTGATACAAGATTGCTGTAAAAAAAACAAAACGACAAAAGGAAAGGGTAACATCTCTCTGTTTCTTTTTTGCAAATGAAGAGCTCTCTCATACTTTTCTTTCATAATTTTGACTGTAGTTGAGAAAATTTTGCATTTGAATTATATTTAAATTTTTTCTTGCTGTGGCAATTTAAGCCCTATTTCTGTGATACGGCCTCATGTTAGTTTTAATTGGGACTCAATTTTATTTACCTGATAACTTTCCTCCTTTAGATTTGGATCTTTAGGAAATCTGATAACTATTTTGATATTCTACATTATTTCATTTACAATTTCTGTTCTTTTCCCTTTTACTCATAGTTTCTCATATCAATCGTTGTCTTTAGAAAGGATATGATGGAAATTTCATTGATAAAGGAAATGTTGACAGGCGAATTACGATTCTGGAATTTTCTCCATGCTTGTAACACCCCAGTGTTCTTTAGGGATACTGCTGCAGTGTCAAGGGGATTATCTGGCATAGAAAAGGATGTCTCGTTTTGGCATGTTGTTGATTCCACATTGTGTACTGTCTGCGTTAGCCAAGGAAATCATATAAATGTTTTTAGTCTAGAGTATAGCTACTGGCTTAAAAGAAGGAACACGATTTCTAGCTGTGCATGCATGTCTTTTTAAAACATAATTCCTGCATCTGGAAGTTTAACGTGCATGAAAACATCGTTATTCATTCATATGTTCTTTAGACTGTATTTTTGTTGATGTGGTATCAGAAATTATATCACTGTTCTGTTGTCATGCTTGAAATGTTCTTATATACACACTTGTGGTCAATATTTAAAGTTTTTCTTCAAGTTTTACTGATTTTGATGTCTTACCAAGTATTCTTGAAAGAGAGAGGTGGTGTGATGCTGTTTTATTGTGAAGCATTGTAGCAGGTAGGCAGAACATTGTTATCATATTTTTACATGTACTCAATTTTTGTTAGAATGTGCAAGTGGAAATAAAAGCTATTGAGTTCTTACAGCTCAAGGTAGCATCGAGCAACCAGAACTGGCCACGTACATATTGTAGCAACAGCAGAGAGCTAATCACTTTTTCATATTGCCTGGTTTATTCAAGATAAGGTGGATGGTCCATATGCTGTTTATTACTGCTTTACTTCTGAACTGTTGCTTCCACAATGCAGTTGATGTGTTGAGGGGCAGTTCCCTTTTACTGTGAATCTATGTTCTGATCCTTTTAATTTCTTTAGCAACACTGAAACATTATTACTCTCTGTGATGGCAAAGAAAATTACTCAGTGTGTTTTTATGAAAGCGGTTACTTTCCATGAGAGTGGTTCAGGGTGTTTCCTTAAAACACTGAAGACCATGTTCACATGCTTTGGACTTGGCCAAAGTAGATCCAAAAAAGATTCAAGAGAGCCAAGCTCAAATTAGAAAAAATATTATCCAACAATAAACCGGGTCGCTCTAAGAGACTCCATTTTAGGAACTTACAATGGACTGAATATTTTTTAAAATCTGCTTCAGAGGGTGTGGATTTGTCACAGATGCAAAGGAGGCTGAGGACCTACTACAGTAGCAGGCAGTACTATGTGTTTACTTGCCCTTCGTATCAGGGTAGGAATTCACATAGAAAACCTTTTAAAAATTAAATCCAGTCACTTGAAGGTAGGATATTTTCTTCATCCAAAATGAACTTTTTCGTTTTCCCCTTATAATCTGTCTTGTCTTCAAGTAGTCTGGAGTTTTAGAAGAAAATCTGTCGGATTTGTTGACAGAGAATAGAGATTTTCAGTTTTAGTTTGTCATTATATTTGAATGCTGTTTTTAAGTGCTCTCTTAATGAGACCAAGTTAGTGCAGAATTTAAAATGAAAATTTGTTAATATTTGTAATTATTTCAAAACTGATTACAAGAGGTAGGAATCTAACTCTCAAAACTCTGGTGTGTTTATCAGGCTTCTCGATCTCTTGCTTGTGCACATAAAATAACATCTAAATATGATGACGAAGCTCTTATTAAACTTGACTTCCGTTACCATAAATTTACTTGAAATTGGGAGGGCAAATTTTGCGAACTCTTTTTCGACATCTCTATTAGTACGGCATTACTATTCCAGTATTGTTCATTGTTTGTCTGACAGTGCTGCAATCGATAGCGTAAGGCTACACAATGTGAATCGCTTCCCTGCTACAGTGGAAGACGTTAGTCACACCAATGTCACACTAGTGACAAAACCAGTTGTTTTTAGCAAGTCTCTTCAGCTTTCCCTTTCGTGAAGGAGCATGATCTAGACTCCTAATGGGAAACAACTTAAAAATATTAGGTTAGGTAAAATGCAAAAGAGACATAGTGTAGCAGTCATTAAGTCTGTTGATTTTTAGAAATCCTTTTCAACAGCCATGCCTGAGCTCTTTTCAAAAAGGCTTTTCATCAGAAGGTTACTTGGCTTCAAAATAAGTTTTACCTGTACTGCAGGGTAAACAGGTAGAAATTTTCCCCTTTGTAATAGCCAGACGAGAAGTTACTTTTTCACAGCCAGCCATAAAATAAAGTAAGAAAATTAACAGAAAATGCAGGAACAATACTGAAATGACTGACTGTTCCCAGCAAGTGAGCCTTTTTGAAGGCAGAAGCATAAAAGCCGAAAGGTAGGCTTGGTATATAGTTGACTATACATGTATAATAAATCCTGATTCGTTTAATGAACGTAATGGTCTCTGCCTCATTCACCTGATTGCAACAACAGCAGCTCTAGTACCCCAGTCTAATACACCGCAGAATCACAGAGTCATCCGGTTGGAAGAGACCTTTCAAGACTTTCTGTTACACTTTGGAATTCGACTCCCCAAATGCAATTATAGGCTTTCCCTTCCCTTGTCTTTTTCTCCTGTCATGTGATCTAGTGTGAGGTGTATAAATTTGGGGTGCTATTTTGTTTTAATCTGTGCTCATTTACATATTGCCTTAGGGTGAGCTGTTCCTCACATTCTTTTGAGGGTTCTGAGCTAAGGATTTTTACTTTTGCTTATTTGAAGAGTAGACTCCTTTCAAAGAACTCAACTCTGAAGTCTTTCATTTATCTATGAGGAAATTTCTATAGTTGACTGTCATGATCATTAAGCCTTTGTGTAGGATTTATATACCCAGTTTAATACATAAGTGGAAGGGTTTTTTCGTTGATATCTTTTTTTTTATTTCCTCAAAAATTGAGAAACTCATACTCACGCTTTCCTATTTGTTTGCGGTCCTGAGGAAATGGTTACGTTTTTCAGCTTTCTTTAGGGAAATGGTAATGCTATAGAAATATAGCCAGGCTTCTCTCTTTCTGCTTAAGCCTTTCTCTAGAAGAGAAAACTGTGGTTTTCCCAGGCCTGCCTAGGACTTTGGAAAACATGAGAACATCGTACCCTTTTTAAAATCCATTCTTCTGTGAAGAGTTTACAGCCTTAAAGCGAAGCTTCGGCTGATGTTAGATAGAAGATGATGGAGGTCAATCAACACATCCTGTGATGATGTAAATAAAGTATTTATGTAGTCTGACCATCACAAAGTATGTTAGTTGTAACCAGACCAATCTGCACGCTGGTGTTGAGCTCTGGGAAAATATTCCTGTTCAAGAAAGACGTTTCAATTCAGAGGCATGTGTACCGTGCCTTAGTTTGCATCCCTCTATCATTTATATGCTAAAGCTAGGGGGGGAGGGTGGTTCTTTCACCAGATTTTTGTGAAGTGTCTTACACTAAAATCTTCAATTAGCTACATTCAAAAAATGCAGATTCTGGTTCCGTAACTGACCAGAAGATTTAAAATGGTGTAAGATGACTGGGCTGCTGTTTGCATGTATTCTTGGGTAGATTTTTCTTCACTAATTCCTCTGTCACTCGATTGAAGATAGTTGCAATCTGTCTTTTGATAATTCAATACCAGCCAAATATAATGCCGCATTTATTCACTGTTTATTCTTTTGCTGGCAGCATCCTTTCGTTTTGCCTTAATTGCACAGTTGTGTCTTGTAGATATTGTTTAAACAAGATTTGAGATTATCAGAAATATTGTCATTATTTTCATGTATTTCAGGAGAAAGTATAAACATTTGTTTGCATGGCTTTACAGAGTGGTGCTAAATCTTAGTAACTTCTGTGAACTTTTGTTTCAAATGTAGGCAGACATTTGGTACCTGTTACAAATTGTATTTCGTTTTTTATGTTCTTTCTTCTTTGTATTCATTGGTAACTAGATATTAATTTAATACAAATATGATTTTTGCCATTTTTTAAGGACAGCATTTTCTTATCATAAGGCATTTTTTCCTCTGGTGTTCCCTGTGGTCACCATGAAAAACAAAGACTCTCTGCCCTTTAAAATGGCCTTGAATCTTGAGTGTTCCCCAGCTGTTTCTGAAAGCTTCTGACAGCCTTCAGGTTCTAATTAAGGCAGGTATTTTTACAATGATCATCAACTAATTAGATGGATGTATCTGAATGGAAATTGTTTTGTATGGGAAGTCCAGGATTCTAAGGGCAGCATGTTGGCATTCACGTGCACACACCACTACAACATCGCAGCTTGGCGGGTTTGCCCTTAGTGCTGCCTGAGGTAGTGTCATGCTTTGTGGTTTCAATGTTGTGTGACACATGGTGCTCTTGGGTGTGTAATCTAGCAAAGAAAGTTTGTCGAGATTAACAAAGTATACTTCCTAGTTATTTAAAAGTTATTATTAGGTAATTTAAAATAAATCTGAATAAGATGTTTGTAAACCGAAGTTGTGTTTTTTAACAAATGCAAGTCTATAGAAATGTATTATTTATAGACCTGAACCTCTATATATGTGTATAGGGATACATGCTACTTAAGAACCGGGAACACTTCTGATGTACCGTTGTAAAAAGTTAATTGGAATTTTTAGATTACTTTGTTGTTCTCAAGGATTTTTTTTAATAGTGCCTTATAAAAAACTAGAAAAGAAAATAAAAATTATGTCACTGCTAGTCAAATAAAATACTGAAGTTATCGTAACTGAGCAATAGATGTACTCCACACATATTTATCAGGTTCCTAAACAGGTTATGATTCAAAATAATGTTTTGATTGGTTGCCATGTACCTTGATAAAATAATGCAGTTCTTGAGAAACTTCTCTCTCCAGCTTCTTTCAATGCACAAGGAATCATCTTGAATCATTCAGTTTTCATATTTCCTCCATCCATTATTTCTTTTTCCTCTTTCAGCTGACTGACTTGTTTTCTCATCTGAATGCTCGATGTGCTTTAGTAAGTCAGACTAGCTGTGTTTTCCCTGCAGCTTTCTACCTTTTTTCCTCTCACACACTTTTCCAGGGAGCCTGATGAGCCCAAATGGGATGTCTAACCACTTCTCATAGCGGCTTATCTCTTCCAGTGTTCGCTATCCCACTGCTTTGTATATATCACGGTACTTACTTGTGTTTTTATCGCAGTGTAGGATTGACGTATGCTTCGTATGTGGGTCACTATAGCCACCTGTGCCTTTGTTAGAGAACTGCCTAAACTGCGTGGGTACTTTGCCGTGGTCCCTGCTAACTGTTGTTTACTTCACATCAATTGCTTTCATTCATCTATTTTATTCTGACCCGTATCTGAACCACAGTTCAGAGCATTCAGACCACTACACTCTGGGTGTTCCACATTCATCTGCATTCTCTCTTCTCTCTTGCTCTCCTTTAGTACTAGACTTTAATTGATCCTCAGATCATAGAATGGTTTGGATTGGAAGGAACTTTTAAAGGTCATCTAGTCCAACCCCTCCTTGCAGTGAGCGGGGACATCTTTAACCAGATCAGGTTGCCCAGAGCACCATCCAGCCTGGCCTCCTGACCTTGAGTG
Organism: Buceros rhinoceros silvestris; assembly: GCF_000710305.1. Taxonomy (NCBI): domain Eukaryota; kingdom Metazoa; phylum Chordata; class Aves; order Bucerotiformes; family Bucerotidae; genus Buceros; species Buceros rhinoceros. The sequence continues at coordinate 44,045 of NW_010433309.1, read as the reverse complement.
TTTCCAGGGATGGGGCATCTACTGCCTCTCTGGGCAACCTGTGCCAGCGTTTCACCAGCTTCATTGTAAAAAATTTCTTCCTTAAACCTAGTCTAAATCTTCCCTCTTTTAGTTTAAAACCATCACCCCTTGCCCTGTCGCAACAGGCCTTGCTAAATAGACTGTCTCCATCTTGCAGGCCCCCTTTAAGTACTGAAAAGCTGCATTAAGATCTCCCTGGAGCCTTCTCCAGGCTGAATAACATCAACTCTCTCAGCTTTTTTTCATAGGAGAGGTGTTCCCCCTCTGATCATTTTTGTAGCCTCCTCTGGACCCACTCCAACAGGTTCGTGTCTTTCTTGTGCTGCGGACTCCAGACCTGGACACAGCACTCCAGGTGAGGTCTCACCAGTGCGGAGTAGAGGAGGAGAATCACCTCCCTTGACCTGCTGGCCACACTTCTTTTGATGCAGCCCAGGACACGGTTGGCTTTCTGCACTGCAAGCGTGCACTGCTGACTCCCATCCATCAGTAACCCCAAGTCCTTCTCTTCAGGGCTGCTCTCAATCCCTTCATCCCCAGCAGGTATTGATACCAGGGGTTGCCCTGACCCAGGTGCAGGACCTTACACTTGGCCTCTGTTGAACCTCATGAGGTTCACTTGGGCCACTTCTCCAGCTTGTCCATTCAGGTCCCACTGAATGGCATCCCTTCCCTCAGCCGTGTCAACTGCACCACTCACCTTGGTGTCATCTGCAAATTTGCTGAGGGTGCGCTTGATCCCACTATGTCATTAATGAAGATATTAAACAGCATTGGTCCCAGTATGGACCTCTGAGGGCCACCACTTGTCACCGATATCCATCTGGGCATTGAGTTGTTGACCAGTACCCTGTGGTTGTGACCATCCAGCTAATTCCTTATCCACCAACAGTCCACCCATCAAATTCATCTCTCTCCAGTTTGGAGAGAAGGTTGTTGTGGGGGACCACGTCAAAGGTTTTACAGAATTCCAGATAGACAACATCCATAGCTCTTCTCCTGTTCACTGATGTAGTCACTTAGTTGTAGAAGGCCACTAGGTTGGTCAGGCAGGACTTGCCCTTGGTGAAGCCATGCCGGCTGTCTCAAGTCACCTACCTGTCCTCCATGTGCCTTAGGATAGCTCCTAGGAGGATCTGTTCCGTGATCTTCCTAGCCACAGAGGTGAGGCTGACAGGTTGGTCGTTTCCAGGATCCTCCTTTCTACCCGTTTTAAAAATGGGCGCAGTGTTTCCCTTTTTTCAGTCACAAGGGACTTCACCTGACTGCCAGGACTTTTCAAAGAGCGTGGAGAGTGGCTTTGCAACTACATCAGCCAAATCCCACGGGACTCTGGAATGCATCACCTCATCAGACCCCATAGATTTATGTATGTTCATCTTCCTCAGATGGACACGAACCTGATCTTCTCTTACAGTGGGAAGTACTTTACTCTTCCAGTCCCCATCTTGTGGTCCATCAACTTGGAAGGTGTGGGACGACAGGCTGCCAGTGAAGACTGAGGCAAAAATAGTTGTTGAGTATCTCAGCCTTCTCTTCTGTTGTTACCAGCTTGCCAGATCTTGCATCAGTTTTTTTTTTTCCCCAAGCTGTGTGTTTTTGGGTGCCAAAGCAAACTCTCTCCTACTCTGCTCGCTACAGAATGAGTGCAGTCCAGTTTTATTCCTTGTTCTGTTTTTTGCCGCATATTTGCCATTGTGTACTTTACTGATCTACGCTGATAGGAGATTTATCGTATGAGCAAGATGTCCGTCAGCCTTTGCAATGAGTTTCTTCAAACCCGGCTTTGGAAAAGCTTTTCTAAATAGCCATGCCTACTTTCTAATCCACTTTTTCTTATTGAAGACCAGGTGACTTAATTTTTTTCCTACACGTGTTTTTCATACTTGTCTTGTCCAGAATCAGGATGTATAAACAGACTTTGTCTTCCTAGCCCGTGCATTTGGGCCAACAGCTCTGGACACTTTATAAGTCTAGAAGAGTTGCTGTTTCTGCTGCCATTCTCATGGGAAATTGCACATTTTGTTCTTGTGGAACAGGCTGAGCAATTTGTATTTCTCCTTCCATTTTTTCATAACTGAAGGAAGGGGACCTTTTTCTGATGCTGACTTCTCTCACGTTCTAGACAGCAGTAAGGCTGCTTAGATTGTTCTTGAGCGTTCTTGGAGTACAGATAATGGTATCTATCTCTTGCTCTGTTAAGAGAATGTAAATCTTTATTGAGAAACAAAACAAATTTGACATTAGCTTAGGACTAAGCACAAGCCTGTGGGTTTCTACTTGGTTTTGAGTGTTTTATACCAGCTGTCGAGCCTTTAGTGAGGGGTGTGACTACATTTATGTTTTTCCAAGCAGGTCTTATGTAGGCATTCTTACTCTTTGTTTTCACTTCACAGCTCAGGGTAGAATATTTCTAAATTGTGGTCCTGCTAGGAATTAGAGCAGTAAGACTTCCACATTTCATATTAAAATACATGCATACATAAAAATTAAGATGCTAAGGGACACCAGTCTTTTCAGATGGATCTTATCACACGTTCCTATTACCTCAGGTGCTGTTTTCACAAATATGCAGAGATTGTAATTGATATTTTACTGACACAGGCTTGCCCTCAAGGTTGTTTATTTTAAACTATTGAAATCTTGATTATTTGATTCAAATAATGGATTATTTTCCTGTACATGAAATGGAAGCCTAGCTGAAAAATTCTTGTCTAAAAGCTGTAAGAATGCTATATGATACTTTTCTTAATCAAAAAAAAAAATTCTGATTTTCACTTAGATGGGGTTCTTTTCTTTTATCTATGTGTCATATTTTCCATTTGGAATGGAGGCTAAATTTGGGGAAAAATTAAGTACTTAAAGTTAGGTTTCAGTGTTTTTATTTGGGCAATTAGCAAATATTTCAAAACATTCAGTAACAATTTCTTTTTAAAACTTAAGAATTTTTTTTACGGTTCAAGTAAAGATTTAAGAGCTATACTTCAGATATCCATTCTTAAAACTGGGATGGGTTTTGTTACCTCTGTTTGCAGTTTAAAGTTCTAGAGAAGTGTGTTTGAAGAAATTCTTTTGTATGTCATATTTCTTGCTGAGACATTTCATATTTATCCATTTACTTCTCACAGCTGATCTTAGATTATATTGAAGCAGTAGAAAACTCAGAAAAGGAAATTACTTATTTGCAAAAATATTGTTTGACCTTCCTTAATTCAGAAGTCTGGTGAGTTATAAACCACCCAGGGACTGTCTCATCATATTGCTGAGATGATCTCCCTCTATAACATAACTGCATTTGTCCTGACAAAAAACTACTGCGAATTAAAGATTTGAGATTAATCCAGTTCAAATGACAAGATTTACAGAGCTGCATTCATCACAGGATTGAGATGGTGGCACTCTGAGAGCAGCCTGAACCAGCATACATAGTGCTGAACCTCCAAGCCTTAGCCTACTGTACCTTGTTCAAAAACATTTTTAATTAAGTAAGTAGAAGAAAAATAACAAGAACTTTTAACCGCTATAGCATGTTTCCAAGGCAGGTACCACAGTACTCAGCTGCACAACAGGTGTTTATGGTTTTTTAATTCATTCACATGCTTCTAACTTCTAATACTGCATAGAAATTAGGTAGTTTTCTTTCATGAAACTGATGATCAGGGGCACACTTATTTCATGGCAGTGCCTAGATGCTAAGCATTAATTTTGTTAAGCACAAACCCAACGATGCTTCCTTTCTGCTGTTAGATTCTTAGCTGGTGTTTGTTTCTGAGATCTGTGAAGGCAGTATGCTATGAACAATTTGAGATGACAGGACTGTTTTTTTTTTCTTTACTACTGCCATCACAGGTAAATTATGCCCCAAGATTTTGTCACTTCATGCCCAGTTCAGTGACAGCTTACAGTAATGTTTTACTTCCCTGTTCTTTAAGAACCCTGTGGACTGCTAAATAATCTGTATTACCACAAAACACACTGATTCTTATCAAAAATACAGTCCTAAAAATCTTTCTAAGTTAGGCTGCTTTAAATAATTATAACTGAAAAAGGGGGCAGGAATGTTGTCTGTATTTAAACTTACCAACATACATTCGACCCTGTCCTGTATTTTGGGGAGCCACCAGGACTGTGCTCTGTATTTCCGTGGCTGTGCAAGTCTGATATTGATGGTTTTTTTTGTTTAATACTTGTTTCAGTTCCTGATTTCTGCAGTGAAGTTGCAGCTTAAACAGTTTTATGTTTCCTACAATCTGTTATGTTTAAGGGAGCAAGAACATTTTCTCTAGCTGACTGCTTTTGGGGAGAAAGTCATGTTATTTCTGAGACTGCACAACTGTTGTCATTGATTCCACTTGCCAAACTTTAACCTGAAAATGCGTATCGTTTGGTTTTACTATTGTGCTGTGTTCTTTGAATAGAAGTTAGTGATGTAGAAGGTGCAGCAAACATCCCCTGCTGTGTAATTTTGTCTCTGTGCAGGTTAAACTGAAAGCGTGAACAGTGTGTGGGTATTTCAATACATAGCTTCAGGAAATAGCTAGCAGTAAGTAATCCTCTTTCACCGATGTGCCACAAGTGCTCAGCAGATTCCTACTTTAGCTACCCTCCTTTAGTTCTCTTTCTCATGTATTTCATTCTGATTTCTTCTCCTCACTTTTTTTCCCCCTCAAACCAAGAAGAGGGTGAAGAGCAAAAGAAACTTTTCCACCGTAATTTCAGTCTGGGACTGTGGCTGGTTCTGACGTTTTGTCTCCATTCAGTCCATCTCCTGTCTTGGTCCTCTCTTGAGTACTGTTTTATTTGTGTTAGTACTCCAGCTGTGTTAAACCCAGCTCCTAGGTCTAATTTTTAGAAGACTCCCTGGATATTGCTTATCTCCCCAGCTCACTTTGAGTATGCCATCTATTTCCAGGGCACCTCTTCCCAAATTGGATTCCCTCCTCTCAGCCAAAAAGTATTATTACAGTGAGAATATATTTGATAAATGGAAATGAGACATTAAAAATTTCTTTCTAGATTTCTTTGGTTTTGCATTTTGGCACTGTGGAAAGATGAGTTTAAATTTCAGATCAATCTCACTGTGCATGCTTAGTTTAATTTCAGTGTATGCTGCATTGTCAAATCGATCCGCTGGAAATCGTGCTGAGTCTGCTATAGTCACTGTAGACGTTAACCTTAGATATTCTGCTGTTTCCTTTGCTGGAAATGTTTGAGTAATTCATACAGAAAAAACCCCAAAACACTATGCTGCTGAAGTTTTACTGTTTCTACTTGGTACTTTTGAAACCTTTCTGTAAAAGCCTCATATCAGTGCTATATGTCACGGATGCTCTTACACTTTCCAGCTATGAATTTGCACATCATTGACAGTTGTGTTTAACGTGTGCAATTAGCAGAAGTTTTGTCAGACAGGAGGGGAAGAAACAGTTTGGCTACTGCTCAGCCAGTTGAGAAGGAGACGTTTTTATCTATCTATGAAATAAGTGTTGAAAAGATTTAGAGACACGTTCCCCTACAGTGGTACCTTCATAGTCATTTTACAGCATACAAACACACAACACCCGATGGTAATTCCTGGATAGGGAATGCTGAGGAGTCGCCTAACAGACAAGAAACATTTATCCCTATTCCTACTTTTTTCTGCAAGGCCTTGACACGTTGTAAACACAGACTGACTCAGCAAATGCCTGGACTTGAACTAGCCGGATTATTTTTAACTTTGCCATTTTCATACAAAAGGTGTAAAACCCCTGTTTTTCCTGAAGAACGCAGTTCCAAACTGCACAGAAAAGAAGCAGCTCAAAGAATGTTATTTTCCTTTTGTGCTTGGCAGCCTATCAGCTTGTACAGTATTGCTGTCACGTCCTCCTATTATAATCAATGTTTCTGTCATCATAACAATGAATTAGGTAAAACTAAAGACAGACACACAAAATCTCACAAATAAATACTTGTATTCAAGCAGTTTTACAGGAAGTGTGGAAAAGAGCAGGATTTTCTTTAGCTCTTTGGAGCATGGGAAGGCCCCATGTTGCTTCCTTTAGTAGAAGGTTGAATTCAAAGACCTTTCTATTTAGTTCCTTTTGCTTTAATGACAGCAGGAAACTTTTGTGCGGAGAGATGAATCGTTTAGGTCCTAGCAGGCCTGGGGACCTGGTTGCCTGCTTAGCCAGGGGAGACTAGATAGACCCTGTTGGCATTATTCTGAAATGGCTGCTATGATTTGTTAGAATAACAGAGGCACCTGCCACTCTTTCCAGCACTGTTGAAAGGTAGTAAATTCAGAGAGGATTCAGTAATGGTGGCTTGTGAACTGAGAGTTGCGGCACATGAAAAAAAAATCCTGGAGGCACCAGTGACAGTTCTCTAGACCCATCAGGTTTGTGGGCACCAGTATCCAAAGCAAGCCAAGGGCATGTGAGGACAACCTCAGCTTGTGCTGACAAAACAGCGTGTCCTGTCACTGTGCACGACCTCGGTGTGTCCACACCTTCACTGCGGTTCCGAGTGCCTCCTGCCTCTCCCCTAGTTCACATATGCTCCCTTACAGAGAAGGGTCAAAAAGCTTCCTAAGACTGAATGCTGTCTTTGTACAGAGCAGGGATATAGCACGTGCTAAGGGACTGCAGAACTTGGGACACGCAACTCATCTCCCTGAGATAAAACTTTTTAAATTGCTCTTGTTTCAGATCAAAAGCAGTGTTGGCCTGTATTTGAGTTCAATAGTAGTGCAGAACTGTTGAACGTGCCATGGCTGGAATTCATCTTCCATGTTACAGGAGCACCTGAAGCTAACTTCCACAAATCACATGCCTGGAAGTTGATTAACTGAGTCGGTCTCAACTGCATAAAAACAAACCAGATGAAAATTCCTGGCATAGTAAACAGATGGCTTCAGAACTGCAAATTCTAACCTTTTTAAAGAGTGTGTATAAGATCAGTAAATGTCTAGGAAGTTAAAGGGACCTCCATCCTCTTACCTGGTGCAGGCATTGGTAGTGGAGAACTCCAGGAGAATGTGAGAGTAGAGATACTCTACACCCTAGTTCCAAGGTCTACCAAAACAGGCTTCCTGGCTTCTGGTAGCATCAGGCAGCTCTTCCTGGCAAGAAGGTTGCTGTATGAAACATCTCTTTCTTTTGCTAGGAATTCTTCAGGCATGGGACACTTCTTGTAAGCAGAGCAGAATAAAAAATAGACTAGAATCTATTGATGGGTCTGGCTGGGAAGTAGGATTAGCAAATGAGAAATGCCTGTAAATGTAGAATTACTGAATGTCATCAGCTAGAACGTCAACCCACATCAATATGATACTTCAGCAGATTTGATAAGTTGCACCTAATTCCTGTGATGGGCCTGGCTTCCTCAAATGTGACAAGATCCATTAAGAGCTATTTTCTTACTGCTTAACCACATCTTTGATTGATTGATAGGTGAAACTGTGGGCAGGTAGTTTATAGCATGAGTATTACAATAATTATTTAATTAATTTAATATATTAAAGATAATTTAATATATGTTATCTATAATAATAATTAATTACAATACATAGAACTTTAGTATCACAGTGACTGGAAATATTTCCAACTTTTCAAGAACTGAAGAATGACACAATCTTTGAAAAGGATGGTGAGAAACAATGAATTGCACATAGGACACAGATCACTGCAGGAGACAGGCAGTAAAAAAAAGTAGGGATGGGGAGATTTGGAATTAGAATTTCTAAACTACCTTCTTGTCTTCTGGGCGTGCACAATTACAGTTCTTTATTAAGGAATAAAGTTTTTACAGTGAAGGTGGTGAAACACTGGAATTGGTTGCCCAGAGAGGTGGTAAATGTGCCATCCCTGGAAACATTCAAGGTCAGGTTGGACAGTGCTCTGAGCAACCTTATCTGTTTGAAGAGGTCCCTGCTCATTGCAGAGCTGTTGGGCTAGATGACCTTTGAAGGTCTCTTCTAACCCAAAGCATTCTGTGAATCTGTTCTATTATTCCATATGGCAACAATGAGAGCATGATTCAATCCACACTTACATCCTGGACTGCTTCATGATCCCCTCAGAAGGCTGGGTTTCTTTCCCTTCTCGAGTTACTTACTCTTCTAGCTTTGAAACACGGTTTAAGAAAGGCAGCCTGCAGACACCTCTTCCTGGGCAGAGGAACAGTGCTGGAGGAGACTGACCTAAGGCAGTCTCTGCAGTTTAACAGGACCTCAGCTATTTCACCACAGACAAGCCCAATCTACTTTTACAATATGGAGAGCACAGCGCAGTCGGGTTCTGATCTCAGTGTTTCTGGAACGTAGTGCAGTAGAACAAGAAGAAAAAGCCAACAGTGTATATCGCAATCTGCTACCACCTCATCTTGCCTCTTATCAGTTTGCTTGTTTGCAGGAGAAGGGGAAAGTGTACTAAACTTTTTCTCATTTTTTCCCCCCCTCTCCTACCCCCACCTCTTTTCTCACAGCACACTACAAGTGAAAGTCTCGGAGCCGCAGAATTCAATAGACGTGAACACAGAAAATGAACATTTGAAGTCGATAAAGATGTGCCTTAATCAGCCCCCTGAGTGGAATCTGAGTTTTGCAACAGCCTCTCTCACCAGCTGTAAAGTTTTTAACCAAAATCTCACAACTGATGAGAACAACTAGATTGCAGCTGTTCTTGCACTATTATTTTGTACATTGTTCCTGATTTTTTCTGCTGAATAATAAGCATTTATTACATTGATCTTGAAATTATCTTGTGTGATTTGGCTTTATATTACTACTAGTATTATTCATTTTGATGTACTTTTATCTTTTTTAAATATAGTTTCACATCTGACCATCATGAAATTCTTGCAGTACAAATTTATATCAGAATCAGATGTTCCCTTTTAATAGTATTGTGATTTTTTCTATGTTAAGTTTAATTATTATTTCCCAATTTATTTTTGTGCACGAAAGTTAATATATTATGTAATTTGTGACATAGGTCACCATGTAAAGGTTTATGGTAATAACCATTCAAACAAATCTGTAACAGGTGGAGACAGACTACCTCGCAGCAAAGCGGTGAAAAGAAATGGTAAATTATCTGATGAGATCTCCTTGGCAAATGGATTGAAGTGTCAAATGGAACAGCCAGTTTGTTTCTGCAGTATGCTTTCATCTTCATCTATCTTGAGAACTTCTGTGTGACAGTGTTTAATGACCGTAATGTCCAAAAGAAAGGCCAAGCCTGCGGGAGACTCTCGTGAAAGATTGTCATTCAACAAAGCTGTGTCTGCACTTTTTGAGGTTTCTGCTAAATGGTCTTTCTTCCCCTTTTGTTTTATGAACTTATGCCTGCCACCAATTAAAATGGATGTAAATGCTCTTCCTATTTCATTCCTTTGCCGTGTACTTTGGAAATTCAATGTAAACATCAAATTTTTAAACTCTGCTCCAAGAAGTAGTAAATGGTTGTAGCTGACCACATTGTAGACATTCCATGCTTAGATCAGCTTTAGCAAGGTTCATGTACTTCATTCATCAAAACTTTACTATTAATAGAGCTATAACAAAAGCATTAGAATAAAACCATATGATATATTTCTCTTTTCTGGAGTCATACATTCAACAGCTAGAGCAGAGCTTTCTTAATTCAACTTTGTAATAAGCTGTCTGTCCTCTACTTGTCTACTAGTTTTCCAGGAGGAAAGTTCCTCAGAAGACGCTGTATTGTATCGAACAAAGGTTTTAAGTATTCACTCAAAACTATCGTCTTACTTTACAAAGTGAAGATGCAATTCTTTCTTACAGAAGCTTGTTGGTTTGCAGGTGCAATCCAGTAACTGAAATAAAAAGATTGTTGTGAATTGCAGTAAGTCCTACAAGGATATGGAGTTACTGAAGGGTCAGACAATGAAGATGATTAAAACAATGAACATTCATCATCACACCACACTGTCTAGAGGGTCTTTGTGTATTTGAAGTATTTAATGCATATGGATTCTATGGGGCCAGAAAGCCAAAAACAGAATTAAACTTCCTGGGGGAAGAGGGACTGAAGTAGATTTTACCAGAGTCCCACCAAAGCACAAGGATCAGTAAGGAGTCAGGACTATCCAAAGAGGGACATAAAAACAGTCTTAAAAACAGTGAAACTAACACAGCAAGCACCTGGTTCGTGTGCCCACAGGAGGAAAGGCCATGTCCATTTTCTCATTTCAAAGAGCGAGTTTCTGTTGCAGACATGTCTGTCACCTCCAAGCAGCAGTCTGCTTTCGTTAACTTTTAACAAGTGGGATCCCTTCCTTTGAGTCATATTGAGCTTCAGCTGGCTGATGAGATCAAGGAGTCAGGTACAGTAGTTCACTAACCACTTTAAGGCAGACAATAAACAACAACACTAGAAAAGGAAATGTTCTTGGTGCAGCACTCACCCTTCATCTTGAGACAGTGACCAGCCAAAGAAAGTCTTACAGTTTGTAGTCTGAAGAGACTGGTTAAGCAAACTAAAGCAATCACAAAACTGGTTTTAAAAAACAAAAATAGTGTAGGAATAAACATGGGATCATTTTTATTCATCACTGCTATTTTGTCATTATTTAATATGGAATTGAGTCTAGGTCTACTCTGGCTCGTGTTTGACACCCTGTTGTGATTAGCCAGCAAAAAGAGCGAGGATGCACAGTAATTGGTTCAGAGCAACAAAGAGGCTGTTTTTAAGAAATTAATTAGAATATTTGGGGTTTAAAACTATTGCTTAATGAAGCAGCCAGGAAGTTACCTACTTTCAACCCACAGAATAAAAGTATGTAAAAATTGGCAACATGAATTCAGCTAGAAAGAGTAGTGCATACAAAGTCAAGATTTTTTTCCACTGCAGGTAGTCAGATACTTGTGGACTTGGCTTCTTAATCACCTTTGGATGTACTCTGTTGCCACCAAATGCAACTTTTTCAGAAAAAGTTAGTTGCATACATTTAAACCTTGATTATACCTAATAATCAGCTTTAAAAAAATACAACACAGATATGATCACCCTACCCTGCAGTTAAGCAGCCATCCCTTCTCAAAATAAAGTAATTTTGCAAGAGCATACCAAATTTTCCATTGCACAGAAAACCCTTCCCTTGACAGGGAGCAGGGCAGAGGAAGAACCCTGAGGGGCTGGAAATTCTGTGTCAGTTGCTGGTCAAATTTCTAGCCTGACAGAGGATCATAGGGTAATTCAGGCACAGAAGGATCTCAGAAGGTCTACCTCCTGCTCAAAGGCAGGCCAGCAGGTTCTTCAGGACTTTTTCTAGTTAGGTCTTAAAAGCCTCCTAGGACAGAGCCTGCATTGTCTGCAGGTAACCTCACCAGCCAGCCGGTTCCAACTGCTCTCAACCTGTTCCACTGCCTTTCCTTATATTCTAGACTGAATTTCAACTCATGCCCATTGGGATTTTTTTGTCCTCACATCACATGCAACAAAGAGCCTTGTTCCATCTCCTCAAAAGACTCCTTGTAGGTAACTGGGGCTCCTCCCAGCACCCACAGGCTGAACAAGCCCAACTCCCTCAGCCTCTCCCCAGAGGGCAAGCACTCCAGCCCCCTGACCAGCCTGGGGGCCTCCGCTGAACTCACTCCAGCTTGTCAGTGTGTGTCTTGTACTCATCCATGCAAGTACAAGAAGCCATATCCACAGCAGAGACAGCCACTGACTGAGAGATGACTGCAGGGAAGCCTGATCTTTTCAGTACAGCATTCCTAAGAGATGCAGGAGACAGAAGCTGCATGCGTGGGAAGGCAGAACAGAACAGCAGAAAGGCAAAACTGAAGGTGTTCAGCTTACTCAGGAAGGCATGCCCAGAGAAGCCTTTATAAATTTTTATTGCTCCTGCTTTTCCTAGAAACTCATTTTAACCAAAAATAAGAGCGGACTAACAGCAGTTGTTAAAAGTATATCATTGGCAGGAGACCAAACCAGTTGCGAGTGAGGGTGAGAAAAAAATTTGTAACTGAAATAAAAACCCCTAAACTTTGAAGCACAATGGAACCTGATTGATAATCGACTGACATATCCTGACAATTAACTGAAATACATACTTCGCCCTTTTGAACTATGTTCAGGAAATACTCAATGGCACAGTGTTTCTGATCTCAAGCGGTTGCATGTACACAAACTCACACCAGAACACAAGTTGGAGATTTGAAGAAAAGAATTCTCAAAAGAGGGAACTCAGGAGTTCAAAATTCTGTTTAAAATTATGTATAAAAATAATTCACGGTTACATAAGCTTCTGAATAGCAAATATCAGCAGAAAAGTGTGTCATGGCGTTTTGTGGTTTGACAAGTTTCCAACAAAAACTGAACGGGTGGAAAGCTACCCAATCCTGTCAGTTTTCTATATGCAAGCTTGAAAATAGTGTAATAGTTCCCAAAGGCATTTACCCTTTGGGAATGCTCCTTTGCAACTTGTGTCCCTAAGCCATTTCTGATAACTACCAAAGACCATTTACAGTATATTTACCTATTTTTAAATGCAAGTCCCTTAGAAAGCCACATTTGGCATCAGTAGTGGAGATGCGCATGTCAAGCAAACACGAGTTTTTTCTCCGACTGCCTTGGCAATTATCTGTGTTGTAGCAAAGACAGACGTGACTGATGGAGTGCGTCCAAACCAACAAACTGGCATTTCCAGTGCCAGCCTGCTCAGCCACTAGTGACTGCAATGTGCGGGTTACAGCTGATCTTCTAGCATCTCTGTAAAACTCACAATTACTCCTAGATAAGTCATTAGAAAAAGGGTTGTGAACTTCAAAGCTACCAAGAAATCATGGTTTTATGCCACTTTAAAAAGACAATACACAGACCTTATGAAGAATTTCATTTCTCACCCCTTCTGTACTTAAGTACTCCTTTCTTATTGGATCCTATTTAGTACAACAAATACTTTTATGCTTTTCTAAAGGCACATTACTGAATTCATATATCAGGGTCAAGATCAGTAGCAAACTTTCAGCCTTAGGATTGTATAATCAGCAACTTGGGTTTACTATTTTGACATTATTTAAAATAAGAGTGGACACAAATCGGCAGGAAGCAGAATTTGCAGTTAGTTCTATTTGATGTTAATGTGAACAATGAAATGTGGTCAGCTGATGCACAGGCTAATCAATGAAGAAACGTAGGTGCGTTAAAGGTAAGTACACTCAAAACTGCTGCCATCGCAAGCAACCACTCCAGGTCAAACATCCTCTCTGAATAATGTTAAATATCAAAACAGCTTTAACTGTTAAGTACTTACCATCAATGGCAATTTTTATTTGCCGATAAAAAGCATTCTTCTTTATAAAGTGAAAAAAAAAAACCAAAACAAACCCCACATTTTGTCCAGCTAATATTTGAATGTTTTATTACATTATTACATGAATGACAGACTTCATGTCAAGAAAGTAATCAAAAGCATCTAATTAAAAAACTTTAAAGTTCTTAAAAAAAAATCTAGAATTATACTATCTATACTAGATATCTATATCTATCTATACTAGATCATACTATAAAAAGAATTAAATATGAGTAACAACAAAACACATCTTATTTTTCAAGTCTGATGTTAACTACCAGCATTAGCAAAGGACACTTTCTCTCCTTTTGTCTTCATTCATCCTCTTCCCTGCTCAGGAGTCTTGAAAGATTCATTCTTGTTTTTTCAAGGGCCACTGTTTTTGCTCGTCTTGAAGGCCTTGAACTTGACATTGGGACTGATTCTGGAATTTCATCACCACTGAAATGCAAAATATTTTAAAGTTAGGCCAAAAAGACTAAGCCAACTAAAGAGTTTTTATATTAACAAACTTGAAACGTGGTCTTAAAGAACAAAAGTACTTCTGATTAATTATAAACTTTTTATTTTTTGAGAAAAATATATTAATGTTTTCCAAGTGATATAGCAGTATCAGTAAAGATAACCAAGAGCTTGCAGTTGCAAAATAAGCAAAGTCACAAAGTAAAGGTTGTATCAAAGTAAACGCCCCAAAACAGGTAGGAATGATTGACCCTGGTCACCCTAAAGTCTGTGAATTACTTGCCTGAGAAAGAGCGACCACAGCTGAAAATTACAAAGACAATGTTGCTTTAATGCTTGCATCCTACAAGACCACAGGTGAAGGAATGCATTTTGCATATGCACTTGTCAGTCCTTTCTAGAAGCTTATCAACATGTTGAAAAGCAACAAAAATGTGGAGGAGGGGAAAGAATTTAAATACAAAATTTGATTCTTCACAGAACAGTTAAAAAAGCAGAAAATGCGATTGGAAGGAGAGTAATAACACAAGCCAAAAATCTAAATTTGTCAGCTGGAATGTATGTTAACACTATACACAAAAGGTGTGTTAAAAAAAGCCCACACAGAGAGAATTACAGGCTCTTAGGTAATGATAATAAAATGTGAAGTATCAAACCCATTATTGTTTCAAAAGTACTAGTTCAAATAATTTTTTTCTTAAATATTTAGCTGTGTGTTAGGGATAGAGGCAATTAAAGATGCAGGTTTTGGGAAAGAAAAACATTAGAATTAAATTTCCTTGCTAGAACAGACATCATGGTTTTGATGGTGAAGAGAAAAGGATTTACCTTTCATTATCACATTTTACAGTTGTGCCAGGCTTTCTTCTGCTCACAGATCTCACTCCTGACGCTGCTTTCCGTTGGCCTAAGTATAAGCAGAAGTCTCTTTTCAGATCATGACACCACTTCTTTTCTTAAACTAGTTCTGTATATTTCTTCAGTGTTTGATATTGCATTGAAACATATAAATATGCAGTCACCACAGATGGAATATGGTGACAAAACAAAACCAACAACAAAAGACCTGCAGTGAACCACTTCTCCCACAATGACCTGAATGTTACTGTAAACAGCTGTGGGCAAATTATCCTGAAATCCTGCAATCGTCCTTTTTTTCCCTTTTTAAAATCTGCGTTATTGGGAGAGGCTAACACAAATTTCCACAAAACAGACTATTTTAATCTTTTAACAAACAAATTTTTTTAAAATTACAATGGATTATGAAGACCAAATGAATTTTGTATTATCTATATGTTCACAAAAGGTTACTATGAAATTATTTGATTAAAACCAACTAGTATTACAGCCAGAAGCAGCTAGTGCATACCTTTGCCAGCTTTGTTTCTTGTGGATTTCGATTCTGCAGTTGCTTTGCTTTTAACTTCATTAACTGGAGTCTCAAGAGCATCTTTATTATTTTCTGCTAAACAGAATAGTACATGCAGAAGTCATAGATAATCAACCTTTAATTTATCTTAAGTAGTAGTATTTTAAATTTTGGCTGTTGCATAAAAAAGACACACAATTTTAGCCCCACTTTTTCCTTAAACTAGGAATTAGATAATAAAGCATAAAATGTCTCTCAGCTATAACCCTTCCCCAGCAAAGGTCAGTCACATGTAAACTATTCCTGACAATCATTTAGCCCCTTCCACTGTGTCAGAACTTAAGCAAGCAGGGCAGAAGATCGGCTTGGCTGAACAGGGAACTCCTCGTTGAGCTCAAGAGGAACAAGAAATTGCATGATCTCGGGAAGCAAGGCCAGGCTTTGCAGGAAGATTACAGAGCTGTAATTCATGTATGCAAGGAGAAGACATGAAAGGCCAAAGCTCAGTTAGAGTTGAAATTGACCAGAGTCAGATAGCAAGAAGGGCTTTTAAAAATATGTCAAAAGCAAGAGGAGGTCTAAACAAAACATTAGACTGGTACTTGTCAAAGATGGCCATCTGACTAATAATAGGAATGGAGAAGAAGGAGGCATTCAATGCTTTCTTTGCCTCAGTCTTTAATAATACTTATACACCTCGGGCTGCTTTGTTCTCCCAGTCAGAGGACCACAAGCGTAGGAACAGTAACTTTCCACTTGAGGACACTACAATTGTAAGGGATCAGCGGTATCATCCATAAGCTGCATATGAGCCAGCAGTGTGTCCAGGTAGCAAAGAAGGCCAGTGGTGTCCTGGATTGTATCAGCAATAACGTGACCTAGAGTAGGGAAGTGATTGTCCCCCTGTACTTGGCACTGGTGAGGCCACACCTTGAATACTACGATCAGTTTTGGGCCTCTCACTACATGAAGGACATTGAGGTGCTGAAGCAGGTCCAGAGAAGGGCATCAAAGCTGGTGAAGTGTTTAGAGAACAAGTCTGATGAGGAGCAGCTGAGGGAACTGGCATTGTTTAGCCTGGAGAAGAGGAGGCTCAGGGGAGAATTTATCGCTCTCTACAACTACCTGAAAGGAAGCTGTAGCGAGGTAGGGTGTCTGTCTCCCAAGACCATCCTCTCCAAGGATGAGAGGAAACAGCCTCAAGTTGTGCTAGGGAAAGTTTAGGTTGGATATTAGGAAAATTTTCTCAACCAAAAGCGAAGCAGTGCAGTCACCATCCCTGGAGGTATTTAAAAGATAGATGTGGCACTTCAGGACATGGTTTAGTGGTTGACTTGACAGTGTCAGGTTTATGGTTGGACTTGATCTTAAGGGTCTTTTCCAATCTAATTGATTCTGTGACTCCAGGTCCATGGGGCCTGATGGGATTCATCCCAGAGTACTGAAAGAGCTAGCGGATGTCATGACAAGACCCCTTCTCAATCATCTACCAAAGGTCTTGGCAGTTTGGGGAGGTCCTTGCTAACTGGACGCTATCCAATGTTATTCTAATTTACAAGAAGGGTGTGAAGGAAGACCCAGGGAACTACAGACTTGTTAGTTCAACCTCAGTTCCTGGAAAAACTATGGAGAAGATCAGACTGCGTACTGTTGAAGGGCATTTGAGGAATAATGCAATCATCAGGCACAGTCAACATAGGTTCAACAAAGGGAAAGACCTGTGTAACTAATCTGACATCCTTCTATAGGGTCACACACCTAGTGGATGAAGGGACAGCAGTGATTGTACTTTTTCCGTATTTTAGTAAGGCTTTTAATATTGTTCCTTGCAAAGTGTCCGGCTGTGGAGTGAGAGAGTTCGTGGTGCGCTGGGTGAAGAACTGGCTGAAGAGGAGAGCTCAAAGAGTTTTAGTGAATGGGTACATCTGGCTGGCGACCAGTTACTGGCAGCGCTCCTCAGGGTACAATTCTAGGGCCAGTTCTGTTCAATATTTTATCTATAACATTTTGAACAATGAGTACTTCTAGCTATATAAAGCAAGAATATCAGGCTCAGGAGAGTAGTAGTGATAGGAATTACTACTATCATTCCACGGATAAAGCTGCTGAGACCTGCAGAGATTACCTGGTATCAGGCAATTGCAGAGAGCAAGAAAGGCACCGAATAATCTGGATGCAGGAATTGAATGCACCATTAACAAGTTTGCTGACGATACCAAACTGGGAAGTGTTGTTGACTCTCGAGGGACAAGAGGCCTTGCAGCATCATCTAGATAGATTGGAGAGTTGGACATTCATTAATAGCATGAAATTTAACAAGTCCAAGCACTGGATTCTGCACCTAGGACAGAGTAATGCCAGGCACAAGTGTAAATTGGGAGAAGAGTGCCTGGAGAGCAGCCCTGCAGAAAGGGACTGGGGTAGAACTGGTTGACAGAAGGCTCAGTATGAGTTAGCAGTGTGCCCTGGCAGCCAAAAAGAGCAAACTGCATCCTGGGGTGCATGTGATCTGCCGGTCAAAAGAGGTGATTGTCCTGCTGTATTTAGCATTGGTGCAGCCTCACCTTGAGTACTGTGTGCAGTTCTGGGCCCCACAATTTAAGAAGGATGTTCTGGCACTCAAATGCATTCAGAGAAGGGCAACACACCCTGTGAAAGGGCTGGAAAGAATGTCCTATGACGAGCAGCTAAGGGTTTTGGGCTTCTCTAGTTTGGAGAGAAGGAGGCTGAGGGGCAACCTCATTGCTCTCTACAGCTTCCTGAGGAGGGGAGGTGAAAAGGGAGGTGCTGAGCTCTTCTCCTTGGTATAGTGACAGGACATGTGGGAATGGGTCAATGAGAGTAGGGCTCAGACTGGACTCTAGGAAGCATTTCTTCACTGAGAAGGTGGTCAAACACTGGACCATGCTTCCTAGAGAGGTGGTCAATACCTCAAGCTCATGTTTAAGAGACATTTGGACAATACCCTTAATAACATGCTTTAACTTTTGCTGGGCCCTGCAATGGTCAGGCAGTTGGACTAGATGAGCACTGCAGATCCTTTCTAACTGAAATATTCTATTCTAGTCTTACAACCTCTAAAAATTTTAGAAAGTCTCTTTCTCCAGCAAACTCTGTTATTGCCAGGAAGCTTCCTTCCTAGTGTTAAATCTAAATCTTCTTTGCAGCAACTGAAGTAAAAAATAGTGTCTGTTGTCCTTTTTGCTCACAACTATCATTTACAAATTTGAAGTAGTAAAAGCTGCTTTATTTTTTATGATCCCAAATGTATTTGGGATGGGGTGGAAGAGAACAATGCTTCTTAAGACTTAAGACTGTGCTAGTACAATGCACACTGCTAAGGCACAGGCAGCTGAATAAGCTGTGCAGGCGGTGTAAAGTCTTCCAGCTACTTCCACCTCAAGCTCTTCAACAGCAATAAAAACAAATCCAGCTCCAACGTAGGACCTCATAATAAGGATGCCAAAAAGGTATCAGCTATATACTGCTACAATACAATCTGCAAGAAGCACAGACCTTTAGACTCCAAAGCCTAAGAAACCCTACAAAGTACTTGTTTCTTCCTCCAAGTCAGCAAGTTGATGATGAGTTAGATGAGTTAGTCTAGATGAGTTAGTCAGCACTAGTATTTAGCAGGCACATGATTGTGCCAAACAGCTAAAAACACAAGCCCATTTTCATACTGTCTTTGTTAAAAACAAAGATCTGCAGGGCAGAGTTTAAGATTCAAGATACAGCACTAGTTACACTAGAATAACAGAAAGAATAAGAAAACAGATTCTGGTCAAAAAGCAATAAAAAAAATGGAAAATACTTCAGTACAAGTATTTTAAATTCTATGCATATTTATCAGGTGTTACCTTTTCCCATTTATTTCCCCCCAAAAGTAGATTAATTTAATGAAGGAAAACAAAAACTTGTTCTCATAACATCTAAACCAGTCACTCAGTTGTATACCTATACTAAACTATAACTCCTCTGAATTACCTTCTTCATTTTGAGTAGTATTGTCAGATAACGTGACACCTGTTTCTTGTGTCCTCTCAGAGAGGCCTATTTCCTCAGTCCTTTCAGAGTGATTTTTGCCCACATTAGGATCTTTGGTCAAGTTCATCTTTATCTTCTCAACAGCTCTTTGACACAGTTTATCTTTCACTTTCTGGAGAAGAGACATTTAATGTTAAATGGTACATAATTTTAGAACTACTTCTTTTATTCATTATATCTACTCATTAATAGGATTAGTTAAATTTACTGCATAGAAAATACAACGTGTAACAAGGAGATGATCAGTCAGGTTGGAAGGATTCCAAAAGTTTCTCCATCAACAGCAGGGCACTGAAACCCCAAAATATTTGTTTATTTTGGGGGTTTTGGAGTTATTTTTGTTAAAGAAAACTTAAACATTAAAGCAAGGTGAGTCCTGGAGCCTCTAGATGGTATGTCTGTAGTGGATTCCCAGTTTTCAACATTTCTGTATACCATTGTCTTCCTCTATTATACTCCCAAATTTTACTTTATTTTTTCCATATTAGTAAAAGCATCAATGCAAAAATTTTCACATCATTCTTGTAATTCCTTCACACTTAAATCAAGCACCATTTTTATGTTTCCTAATGAGCTCACATCATAAGTTTAGGAGTAAAATTTCAGCTGTTAAGAATTAACTAAAGATAAGCTATCTGAACTGTAAAACACTTAATACTGATTTTATTTTAACATAAAAAAATTAATTACATCACAGTTATCAAAAGAACTTACTGTACTGAAATGTATCAAGTTGGGCACACTGTTTCACACTGGTTTTACTATCTATGGTAGCTGAAACATGTAAATTTTACAGTGATATCCACTCAAATTTTTGTAAATGACTCATAAAAAATTAATTTTCAAAGACTGGTTAAAAGAAAAATTGCAGTTACATTGTCATAGTAAACAAAAGGCACTTCATTTTTAGGCCTATCAGAATATTAGATTGCTAACGCCTAAAAAATAAGAACCATGTTGTTTATGTACTACCTCTAGAATCTCATCAAGCAGAACCAGAAGATTCTCTGTGGAAGCACTACTGAGTTCTAGTGAATTTAAAGCTCTTGCATAAATACGAACATCTGGCACAGTTGGGTCCGTCAAGATTTCATTGCAAATTTTCATTGCTAAGCTATCATGCACTGTTAAAGCCTGTAAAGGAAAGAAATTAGACATCAGAAATTTTGCTGGGAACTATTTACAACAGCCAGCAATGAGATCACGGTAATTTAAGCAGCTAATGACTAATTCTACAGAGTAAACATTTTCCTAAAATGCAGTATTTTGAGTACATACACCAACTGATTAGCCATGGCACAAGTTCCTACTGGCATTTTTTTAATTGTAAGAGGGAGGGTAAATGGGAGGGGGGAGGTCAAGCTAAAAAAGCTGCTCATTACCTGAACAATCACTCATTTAATCCAGCTTCTGACACTAAGAATCTTGGAGAGGCCCTCACAGCCCCACACAGCTAGTGAAGGGAGTCGGTTCTTTAGCTCTAGACATGAATATTGTTTTTTCTCCAGTTTAACACACTGTACCTGATAGTCCTGAGACTTTTTAGACTGAGGTTTCAGTCCACTTGGTCTGGTCAGGTCTACCAATAGTTCCGAAACATTACTGATATCTATTTCAGCCAAAGGTGAAGTTGAGGGAGCATTTAACAGTGTTTGCAGAGTTGGAAGATAAGCTTCTTCAAAGCATTCCTGGTTAGATCTGTTTCAATTGAGTCAAACATTAGTAGCATAATGAGACAAAATTAAACCTTAATTCACTCCTAGAGTTTTCTCTTCTGTGATGAAAGTCCACAGACCCATTACAAAACGTCAGTCAAAGCAAAGTGGGAGCAGCCAGCCTTGGTAGAGACAGCCAGCAGGATAAAGATATCAAAACTGCTTCACAGAATCATCTTATTTAAAGTTTTAGCATATGGTGTTTCAATTAAGGTTTAAGTAACGCTTCCTGCCTCCAAACAGTTTGAAAGTTCATCCTTACTACTGAAAACCTAATGATATACATACAGACGTATTCTCTCTTAAGGGACAGGCATACATTTCTCTAACTCTTTTGTTTAGATTAATATGCTTTCTGCTCACTCCTTCTTCCTGCTAGCATTTTTCTTTGGGGATACTTTTCATAGTGTAAGACAGCAAGAAAACCTGACAAAAATAACGCACAAGTATTTCTTCCAAAAATCTTGTTTTCTTTTCTCATAAGAGTTAATAACTCTTGCCAAGCAAGCCTAAAAATCATGCTGCACTTGGTTCTGCAGCAAGTCGTCTAAAAGTGTAGTTCTGCAAGACAGGTCAAAACAATTTAAAAGGTCAGGCGTCAAAAAATATAAAGCACTAGCTGATGAAGTGAAGCCTGATACTTGTTAGCCTCCTACTTGAACCCAAATAAATACATGAAAATTTAGAAAGTAAACAATTGCAAAAAGCAGATTGTTTGCTGCCGGCTTATTGAGCCAAGTCAGCTGACTAAAAGACCTTTTGAGCACTAAAACTGGGACAAGAAAGAATGGAAGCAAGTACTTTCCCCCTTTGAGCAGCTTTAAGGCTTTAGATTGGCTCAAGCATAACTGAAGTATCATTCAGATTATTTCCTGTAAATTAAAAAATAAGTATGCACTAGGCAGAACTTTCTCCCCTTAGGCTGCCAGAGTTTATTACTCTTTAGAAAACATTCCATGAATAAGAATTGTTCACTGGTTACAGGATCCTGTCCCTGTTATTAGCACACCATGCCACTCTATTGACACAATAGAACATTTACAGAACTCAGCATCAATGGTTTTTTTCCTCACCAAGCTCAAATATTTAATTTCAAAAAGTAAGACTCTTGATTGTATATGTGACCAGATGGAGAGGTTAACTGAGCAGCGCCAAGAAAACAAATGGAATTTTAAAATTCAGTACCAAGATTAAGTATGAACCTCAGCCAAATCTCATTCATTACCTGAGTTTTCCTCTCCCAGACAGTGACTTTCTACAGACAGTTCTGAATTATACATAGTAATTAATAATTCTCTTCTAAAAATATAGTACCAGTCACCAAAGACTCTCCATGATTCATCTTAAAATGAACCAGATTTATGATTTGTGATCCACGATTCACATAATGCTTTGAGGCAGAAAATTATTGAGGTTTCCTAACAAGATGGGATTCCAAATCAATGGGCCAGACTAAGATTTAGGATCTTCTCCCTCCACTGACTTGTTTAAAGCACACACCATTTTTTTCAAGAAAAATATCATCTATGAGGTGCTAGAAGAAGCTGCCTCATTTGCAAGTGACTTTGAAATACACAGAATTACTCAGGTGGGCAATCATTAGGATTCATAACAAAAAAAATTTGAAAAAGAAAAAGAGATTCACAGGGTCAGAAGACAAAAATCACAGGTAAAAGTTATCAATGTTAAAAACTTAATATCAGAGATACTGGGAGAACGTGAAATTAGTTTTTTCTGTTACTTATTTACAAAAGAATTGAAGTAGCGAAAACCCCATTCTGGAAGAGATTGGGGTGGGGGTTGTGTTTTGGTTTGGTTTTGGTTTTTTTCCCTGACAGCAGCAAAAATACATTTGTTTGGGATTATTCTTCCTTTTCAAACAACTCCTCTTCGAACTACTCCTCTTCATGTGGTGATTTATAGGCCACAGAAAACGTCATTCAATTTGGTATGAAAAAATAGATAAGGTAATATATTAATATGCCTAAATTAAATTTCACCCATTAAAAAAATCAGATAAAACCTCAGCTAGTTCAGACTGACTAAAAACACTAGCAGCAACTGAAAAGTAAGTTAAACAGTTTTTCTTTGAGCAAGTGAAAGAGGATGATAATTACTATTTAAGCTCCTGTGCCCTACGTAAGCTCTCTACCTCCTTTGTCCACTACCAAAATAAACAGGAGATTTTGAAGCTGCTGTGAATTTTGACTGGAGTATTCTTTGTTTGAAAAGCAAAACAAAAACAAAAACCAAACCACAATCAACCAGCCTACTGCTTTGATATCTGCTGGGCA
>NW_010433309.1:1988-20742 GCF_000710305.1 Buceros rhinoceros silvestris | reverse complement strand
GCTAGCTACTTTTTAGCCACACTTCAAAGTCTACCTGTAGTGTGCCCCACAGCATAAATAAGTAAAGCACATCTTTTTAAATTAATATTTTATTATCTTGAAGAAGAGTTTCAATTATAGGGTGAGGAAAGAAAAAAATTGGAAGGCCAGAGGAGTAAGACAGAATTAATGGAAAGTCTTCAGAATAGTCACAGGCTGAGATGATATATGTTCAAAAGTAATATGCATGGGAGGTTGAACTAGACCTTTAGACCTAGTCTTCATTTGTGCAAGATTGAAAAAGGTTCCTAAAGCTGCTAAACCAATGTATATTTTCACCTAATAATTTGCAAAGTTCATACCTATTTGCATAAGCAAATAAAGGGAAGAAAACTCCTAGACAGTGTCTAAGCCGAGTATCCTCTTCAGTCACAGGATTATACCACAACAAAATAAGACGAGAAAGAAGCTTGGCGCTAATCAGCCTCCCAGAGAACATCAGTTTGGCTATGCCTTCTGCAGCTTCTGTCCTAAGTTCTGAAAACTGAAGAAAGAATTGATCACATACACTCCAACCACAACATTTTTCACTAATACTTTGCAATGACAGATTACATCCTGTTTTGCCAATCAGTTCTCCGCATTCACATATTTGCACCTGCACAGAATTCAAAGCTAGCTCAAGACTAACATTAGTCTGCATCAGTGACAAAGTTGTGGTCATTTTCTAGGACAACTATTTTAACATTAGACCATTAATTTCAATTACACATCACGTGGTATTCACATGCAACCTAAAGGGATGGTAAACCTTCTGCAAAAATAATTTTAAAACAAAACTAAGGCAACTCTTACAGCATTTCTTACCTCACTGTCTAAGAAACCAGAAAGAAGCTGCAGGAGGCTGTGAACTGTAGCAGAGTCTTCCTCCTCAATTGCTTTACTTTCTTCCTCAGCATTTTCAGTTCCAATATGTGCGTCTTCATTTTGAGAGTCATTTCCTCTTCTTGCTTTAAATGGCTCAATCCCAAACAGTATTAGCTGATCAAAGATTGCCTTTAAAGCACTGAGCTTTACCTTTATATTATCTATTTGTAAAACCTAGGTTTAATGAAGAAAATACATATATCATCTTAGAGCAGACCACCAATGTTAACATTAAGCAATAATAAGATTTTTTGCTTTAATAAGATTGTTCAATTTGGGAAACTTTTTCTAATACTTGGGACAAATTTCAGGCATTAGGAATCTGTGATATGAGATTACACCTGAATGTATAATAGGAGTCTGGGAAATAATTTACCACGTCATTTATGCAATTTCCATTACATAAAATCAATTGACTTTCACTCATGGGGTAGATATGCATGTGAGAGATGTAATTTTATTGTTCAACTTCTAAGCAGATTCTGGACAAACAGAAAGTCTATTTGTCTACAGTAGCTCTATAGTGTTAGGCACTACAGAAAAATACATAAGACAATCCCTGCTCTGAAATACTGTAGAGCTTAACTCAAAAAAAACACTGTGTAAAAAGACAGCAGGGAGCTAGAGAATAATAAAAGTCAAAGTTGCGTAAGTTACTATATGTATTACAGTTCAAATTAACATTAAAATAAAACCGTACATCGTGAGTTATCCTGGAGATCCTAGGTCTGTTTAGCACAACACCTTGCTTTTGATGGCAGCCTCCACAAAGAATACGGGTTTTAGTAATACAGAAATAAATCACTGAAGTCTAAAGTCTAAGTTGCTAAAAAAATCTGAAATCGTCCATAATTTTTAATGAAGTATACTCAAAGGCAAAACAGTATTATATGCTAATTTTCTAAGAAGCCAAAGTTTTTCTGCTATGGTGACTGACAACTCTATCATGTTGTCTGAGCTGAGCATATTGTCTCAACGCCTGCTGTCAGTTCTCTTGAGTGGGTACATGAACACATTCTTAATAAAGCATAATGACTACCTACACGTCTCTCAAAGCCAGGGACTGAAAAGTTAACAATAATGTCATCGTTTATATAATTAGCTCAGCATCAGAACACTGACCACAAAGGTGGGAGCGGTGGGTATTATAGCATCCCACGTGTTCTATAACCATAGACATTTGGCCATTGGTTTGCATATTGCTTTATCTTCTAATTACCAACTCTTCCTTAATCCATTCAAAATTAATAATTCAGACATTAAATCAGACACCCAAGATCACAGGTATGGATGTTATTGAAATTTAAAACCAATCACAATCACAATTTTAGTTTGGTTCCCAAGGCAGGAAAGCTTACAACATGGAAAAGAGAAGCTGTAGGATTCTGTAATAACGTAAATATATGACTGATTTCACCCAGATTCAGAACAGAAAGTGAGAACTTACAGGAACAGAATTCCTACAAACTTTGAAGACAACAGGTGACCTTACAAAGGAAAGTCATGCTACTACCACAGTACAATATAAGCTTAAGTAGTATTAGACATCAGAAAATATCTACACGAAACCACACTCTCCAGATCTTTAGGAAACCAAGAATCACTTGTTCTCAAATAATCTATGTAGAATAGATCATAATATATACAAGACGAGTTTTACTAACTAAGTCACAGACACCACTGTCCCATTTCCCATCAGATGTTTTACCTGTAACAGCAATGCAAGCTGTTGTCGGGCAAATTCTTTGTTCTGAAGAGCACAGCAACCCAAACACAGAACTGCCATATTTCTCACAGCTGGATGGACATTAGTTATGCCAGGAAGTATCTGGAAACAATAACATTAGACTTCATAGTTGAAATGCATAAACTGAAAATAAAAAACTGACTACTAAAATATGCTTACCCTGAAAGTAGAAAATAATTTAGATTTGGAACTACTATATACTCTTTACCTAGACATAAACAGAAGTGGATTGAGTGGTTGGTCATAATCAGCAATAAAATGGCAAGATTCACAGAAGTGTTTTGCTTTGTGTTTGCTTTTAATAAATACTTGTTTTCAAACAAAATTGAGTTGACCACTAATTGTCAAATAAAATAAACATACAACAAAAACACCTATACATTTCTTCATAAAAGACATTAGCATTCTTGCAGAGAAACAATATCCAGTTCCAAGTTGCAAAACACAGATGCCATTTTCATGTAGAGTAGTTGAGAAGACAATGGTAAAAATCCCCACAAAAGAAAAGCTAGACTAGATACAAGTTGAACACTACAATGGCTTCATTTTTTTTTTTTTTGGCAATAACTGAAGAGTTCAAGATTCAACAACAACAAATAAGATATCCCAAATCATGTAATAGGTGACACTCTAGCAGGAACAACAATATGAAAGCAGGATCTTGGAGAAAGAAAAGAAGAATAAACAACAAATGTAAAAATTAAAGAAAGACCTAATGATAAAGGTTTTGGGGGGGACACATCAACATTAATTAGGATTTCTAAGAACACTTCTGTACATCTGAAGAAATCAGGTGTGGTTCTACCACATTTAAGCTAATCTAAATTGGAGTTGCAATTTTCTTTGCAGTTTACTTCTAGGAATGCCAATACTAAGACAGGTCACCTAGCCCATTGCTCGTTATCAAAAGATCAAAAGCAAATTCCTATGAACACTAAACATACTTCAAGAATTCTTGTCAAGGTCCCAACAATTTGCAGCTGAGAGACACCAGAGCTAGGAGGCTGTGCCTATCTACCTAATCATTCCATAATATTTATTTTTCTTAAGCTTGCTCAGTCTTCCTTGAAATTTATGCAAGTGCTGCGACAAGGAACTCCACAGATTACATATTATGTGAAGAAACAACTCATTTCATTTGTTTTGAGCTTGCTAGATGCTAGCTTTATGGGGTGACCAACCAAATCCTTATTCACTTTCTCCGTAACAATCATGTCTTATGACTTCTGTCCTCTCACAGGCTCTTCCCCTAAGTCCTCTCTTCTCGAGGTTACAAAGAGGTAACCTCTTTAGTCATTCTTCATACAGAAGCTTTTCCACACTTTTCCTTGCTGCCCTTCTCTTGACCATTTCCAACTCAAATAGAAACCTTCTAGCTAGATGGGATAAGAATTACATGCAGTATGCAGATATGGATGCACCATTCATAAAAGGGCATATTACTTTTCTCTCTATTATTTGCACTCTCAGTAACAAGGCTGTGATATTTACAAATATTCACCTTAAAATCCATACTCTTCACAATGAAAAAACTAGCATGTATTATCTTGTAGACCATAGAGGGCCCATAATGCCACTACCTTGTTTTTCAATATAGAAATACAGAGGAAATCCCCCCAGGCATCTCTCCTTATACATGGAAGGGATGAAAGAAAGTTCTATATGAGTTCCAGTCTCTCCTAGAGAAAAAGTTTTTTTCTAGCAAAGAAAAAAAAATTTTCAAAGTTCTCTATTACAGATCTTTTATCTTCAGCTGATAGAAAATCCAAGTAATTGAAGTACCGGCAGGGGCAGCAAGCAGAGGCCTAAGCACCACACCTGTCACATTATAACACAGCACTGTCCAACACTGTCATACATTAGTTAAATATTTACCATATTCCTGTTTTAAATTTAGTACCTCTCTGCCACAACCAGTTCTGGCATAGTAGCTCAGAGCAGCGTATCTTGACTGCATGTCCAAGACTCTAGGTGCTGGGACGGCTTAAAAGCACCAGGCACAGCACTACAGATACAGCAAAGTGATTGTGAAGTAATCACAAAGCACCTTCCAGCACATAAGGGCCATAATGTAAAGAGAACTTATACCTACATACCAGAGATTCGATGATTTCTTTAATGGTTGGACCAATTCCTTTAGAAAGGGACAAGACCTTCAGAAGCTCATAACACATCATCAGACACTTCAACATTGTTTCAGGATCATTCTTCAAGTGGGTCACGGAAAACATGAAAACATTATCAATACAAATGGTGACTGTGATAAGGAGAATAAGGACATTAACCATTATCCCTACTCAAACATTTCCTGTCCACTACACATTTGTTGTACAAGAGTATTAATCAATATCTGTCTATAAACGATTATGAAAAGAGATTCAGATTTTTGTTTTCAATTAGTTAAGAGTAAAAGCAGTAAAAAAAAAAAAAGACCATTTCAGAATTCTCAATTCAGTTACTCAAGGACAAAAGAGCAGCTTAAGTGCAGTTTGTTTTTTTCTAAAGCATACCATCAGCTTCTATACATACAGAAGGAGAATCCTAATACCATTAATGTTCATTATCAATTTTTAAAATTTAGATGGTACAAATCCAAACTGCACTCTCTTTTAAAACTACGAAAAAACATCAAAACATAACCAGCAACTGGAAATACAGGAAGAGAAGAGACCTTCTCCACACGCGTTTCTTCAATTTCTGGTTGCGCTGCTTCTTTTATCAGATCATTTTTAACTTGCTCCAACTCAGTTATTTTCTCTTTTAACACTGATGCTTTATTAAAATCTTGCAGAGTAACGCACTCTTCCAAAGCTTGTTTTGCTTCAAAAAGTTTCACTTTTATTTCAGCCAACTGAAATGCAACGTAAAAAGAAAATTAATACCATAACCTTTGTTATAATAGCCAATACACTACCGACACTAACCAATAATATACTACTACATAAAACTCTTACTAGATGGATATGCTTAAAAAGTATTTTTCTTGTTAACTAAAATCTGCTTACCTTAAGCTCCCGCTTTCTTATTTCAGCAACATCAACAGGCTGTTCAAATAAAACAATTGGCTCACGAACTTCTGATATAATTTCTGCAATCTATTGTTACAAACAGTATATTAGTGTCATTAATTTCAGCTCAGAGGTCAGATACTAAGCATTTAACTTTTCCAAATTTAAAATACCATCCTTCTGAAAGTTTTGAACATCTGTGCAGCTTCCCTTAACAGCTAATTCACTGCAAATAAATTCTCAATTTGACAGTACATAGTCTAACCATGAAAGTCTAGTGTTTTCTACTTTTTAGCTAGGTAAGCAAGAACATAGAAGACTATGTCCACGAAAAAGTTAAGCAGTTTCTATGCTAACAGTTTACACACACCATCTCTTTTAGACCTGATCACATGCTTTAAAAAGAATTACTGGTTTCATCTGTTACTACTTCGATCAAAATACAGCTAACACCACTATCATTTAAAGGTCTACCATATGTAGTATAAGAAGCCACATAGAGAGTTTAATTTGAAGCCAAATACACATGCGGAACTGGAAGAACTAGGCTAAGAGTTTTTCAGTTGGTTAGGGGTTTTCTTTAAAGTCAGACCTATTACATTAATAAAAAAAGGATGAAACATGAGGAAAACCAAAGACTGAGTGAGACAGGATAGTCTTAATTTGATTTATCGTGTATCAGATCATCTCAGTATTTCATTGGAATATCAAAATGGATACATTTATTATGTAGTGTAATGCTAAGATTACTATAGTTCTTCCATCGTAATCGTATAACAAACCTATATCCTAACTTCACCTGCTGGACTGAGGTTTTCCAAAAGTGGCCTCTGTCCTTAAGTTCATTTAAAATATTTGAGCAAAACCAAGCATCTATTTTTCAGGATTCGAGTTCAAATAATTATGTTGTACATAAAAACTCTTTTCTTATAAAGGTTTTCAGTGTGTATCTCAACTAAAAGCAGGGAAAAGTAATTTGAAACCTGGAAAGGTACATTATTCTCACTTTGAATGTTTTAGTCAGAACTGTTTGGATCTACTATAACAAAGGATTTTGAAACAGGATGTCAAAGGGTAATACTTTCTTAATTTGAGGATTACATTTACAACACCAGACAAATCTTTAAAGATACAGATCTTTAGAAAATGCAACTATGCTAAAAAAAAAAAGGGGGGAGGAAGGCAAAAAACATAAATGCTTTAAATGCTTTTCCAAACTTAAAATATTCTGATATTCCTGTTACAATGCTTTGTAAAGGCTGTTTGATATACAAGGAAGGTAGAGCCTAGAAAACAATGACCCTTTAGAATTACTTACAATTTGAATCCTTCTGTCATCATCCTTAACAATACTGAGTAATCTTTCCACAAGCAGAGATATAAGTGCTGTTGAAGTTGCAGGTAGAGTGAGAATCTTTTGTAAAGTAACCAACAGATGCTTTCTGCATTCAAGAGGGGAGAAAAAAAAAAAAAAATCTGTTTTCTTCCAAGAAACTGGAAGACATTAGAGTTAATATTTTACTCACTTTGAGTTAGACTGATGAAGACTTCATAATATATTATAAATGAAACTTCTCTATAGCTATATTAAGTGCTGAATTTTTCTTACTTAGCAATTTTGTCTTTTCCTAGTGTTACCTGATTTCTCTTGATTAGAAAATGCCAAATTTTTTCATTAGATGTCAATGCTGTCCAATAAAGCTCATGCCACCAGAAAAAACAGGTTATCGTCAATACTGTAGAATGCTTTCATAGAAATTATATGGCTGGAAACTTAAAAAAAATTACGAGTTAAACTACCCTGCCAGTTTGGCATTCATATAATGCATTCCACTGAGAGTTTTAAATTATTGCTCTGTTTGTACTATCATAACTCCAATTTTTCATAAAATGCCTGTGATGGTATGAACTTTCAAATTTATTACTTCACATCAAAAGGTTATTCAGATTATAGGAATGACTCACTTAACACAGTCCAGTTTAATTGGAACAGTCTTGTAACTTCATAAACTCAAGAATACATTATGAAACAAATGAATTTGTTCTCCCTAAACAATATTGTATGTGCATTAAAACTGATTTTTCCCTAAAAGTAAGCAGACGATATTTGGCACGCTTTGGGGAACAATTCCATTAAATAGACTACGACTTTTTTTCCAGCTAGCGTTTGACTTGTATTCTGTCCATTTGATCAGGTTATTTTCCCAACAGAGACTTTAGGCCTGTCCACAGGAATGAGTGCCATAAGCTTAATAACACAGATTTTATATGTAAGTTTACCTTCCTCCCTCTTCTGTGGTATTCATACAGCCTATGATAAGAATCAGCTGCTGGCCTATAAATTCTTTTGTCATCAGGTTTTCAAAACAATTAAAGTCTTCTCTTTGTTCTTCACTAAGAACTGGCATATTTTGAAGGTAACTGAATCCAAATAGAAGAGATATAATTACATTCACAGTCATTACTGGAAAGTACAAAAAAAAAAAAAACCAAAAACACAAAAACCCCACATGCACCCCACCCAAAAAACCAAAACAAACCCAAAATCTACAACTTTCCTGTCCTGTATAAACAAGTGGTTACCTTAGTTACAGACTTTAAAAATTAATAGTTTTGTTCTCTCTCATAGATTAATAGTTCCAGACAGCTATTTATATCAAATAACGTACAGTTTAAAAATAGTGCACTTCATTAAAAACAAAAACCTTAATTGAGAATGCAAACCACTGAGAAACAGAAAGTGACAGGTTGTGCTTGTACATGTGATTTCAGTTGATGCAGTGTATCCCTTCATAAAGTATCGTAGTAATAAATGTATACACGGTCCATTTTTCATATATACAAATCGTACTTTTCTGCATATTTAGGTACTATATGTTCTTCTGCATGTTCAGAACTGTTATACTGACTACAAAACAAGATACAATAAAACCATTTAAATGTGTGAAGAATTTTTAAATTCTTTATCTGATCAAGTATGCCGTCATGGAAGAAGTACAATCTGTTGTCAGATACACTTTCCCTGCTATGTGGCTTAGTGTAACCAGTTTATTGCAGTTATTTTTCTAGAGTCATTCTTCTATTACCAAAATTTCATCCATTAATGAGAGCACACTTATTCAGAAAATCCGGTGTGAAACGTGTGCAAAATTCAGTACTGAACATAATGTAATATATAAAATTCAAATACTGGTATAAGCTGTGAAAAAGATGCTTATTTTTGTCACAGCTTTGCATATACTTTTCAGCAACAGCTCATTAAATTGAGCAAATTAAGATTTCTTCAAAGTTAGGACAAAAACTTTCCATGTAGCTACTATTTAAGAACACCTGAAATTACAACAATGTAGGCAGATGTTTCTGAACATTTAACTATAATGTTACCCGCACCAGAAAATACTGAAATACCTAAATGAAGCTTACAATCCTGGATTTTTACTTCAGTATCAATGACTGGCAGTTTCTTGCTTCTCCTAACCGATACTGTCACAGTGCAAAGAAAGACTTGGATTGTACAATTGCAAATCATACCTAAACAAACTGAGGCACAGCTCATCAACGAATAGTTTAACGGTCGATACTAAAAGAAGTACTAGCAAGCCTAATTAATATTACTCAGTCTCCTCCTGAAGAGGAATATAATTGCAGGCACTTTGAGTAAGATCATACGGAAAAAAGAAAAAACTTTTTTGCAGAACAAATGTTCTATGGACTCTTAAATTAATTATGAATGAATAAATTTACACACACCAGACTGGATCCACATTCAAAATTAAGGAAGCACAGACTCTTCATTTGTTAGCATGAAACATGTTAGCACGTTCCATATCGAAAAAGTAGCAATGATTTAAGTATTACTTCTATACTACACCCAGTGAAGTGAGAAAAGCATATGCATATTTTTAATTGGAAGCGTCTGTAAAAACAATACATTTTTCAGCAGATTTTATAATCATTTCTTGAAACTTCACTCTACATTTTGCAAGCACAGTACCTCAGTTAAGATTTCTCAGCAAACTCCATGCTCACAAACACAACTTGAACAGAATTTATATTAAGACAAAGGATCCCACCGAGACAAAAAAATTTACCTTTCTTCATTATGGTAAAGATTGATTTAATATTCTTTCTCACCCCACCCCTCAATTAAATGTTCTATCACTACCTTCAGATAAGTTTTTGGGAAGCGTGGCTGCTCAGCAGGGTAAAGAAAAAGGAAAGAACTTTCAGTTTCAAAACCCCTTAAAAAGGTTTGGGGTTTTTTTTTAAATAAAAAAATAAAAATATCACTGTTCAAGCACAACTTTGGCTTTGGAAGAAACCTGAATAGCTGAATAAAATAAATATTCTTTACTTTAAAAAAAATAAATAGAATAATCTATTTTAGTGGTAAGATATTAATTTTTAAATGCAATGTACCTTAATAAATAATCTGCATATATAGCAAGTTCTGGCAACACCTGTTCTAGTAAATCTTCACCACCTTCACCTTTTGATTTAAGATATTCACAAAGACATCTCCAATATAACACATTCTCAGCTGTTAAGTCTTCCAGAGGAATCAGTTTTCTAAACAAAAATAAATAGATAAATAAAATATAGTCAAAGACAACAAATGCACAGAAAGAGATTATATTCTAAAGCAAAAATAAAATCCTGTGAAAGGTATTCCCCACTGAAATACTCAAAGACTGATAAAAACAACTTCCTCTCTCAAGTGAGGACATGGAGCTCCCGGAGCCTCTCACTACGCACTTTTTGGTATTTTAAATCAAAGCTGCTCATATTGGTTTGCAGAAAGATTCTGCTCAGTCCTCCAGACCTCCTAGAGCAACCATCCAAGTATTTTCATTCTGTGAAACATTGTTACCACTGTACAAGTCTGAAAAACAGAACTCCATTAATCTGCAGAAATGCAACAACTGCATTAAATTATTTTCCAGCTCCTGTTTATGAACTGTTTCTTTCATTCTTAATACAAGACCTTCACACAATGGCAATCATAGTACATCAAATGCAAAAAGTAATAAAACTGCTTCATAGCATCTCTGTACATTCATCCTCCATTTATCAGTCATAGGACCCCCACTCCTTTTTTATAAACATAGTATTTTCCATGCTAAGCATGGCATACGATCTTTCTTTTCAGAAGCAGAAAATTAATTTATGCATTAATTCTACCTCAAAACAGAGACGACAGAGTATCACTGTCAGTGGTACTTTTCACTCCCTTGAATGCTATTTTACTTGCAAACTACCAGTAACAATTCGATCTTCCTTTTAGATCCCTCACACACATGCACACAAAAAAAAAGCCACCCCAGCAACACACAGATGAAAACGGACCATTTGATGGATTCCCATTAATCTGGCAAGTCTTTATTCAGAAGTAAGTATATCATACTGATACCACATCACTCAAGCTGTAGTCAGAAACATCATACAGGAACAAGCCTAATATTTTCCATAAATCAAGTAACCTCATTACAAGCTGAATAACTTCATTCACTTCTCAAAATGTCATTAGTCTAACAGATGTACTTGTTAAATAAAATTCTCAGGTAGCCTGGTCCTTCAGAGTGGAAGCCTCATTTTGTGCAGGATTGAAGCCAGGCTGATAAGCCCATAACTACATAAATTTCACCTTTGAACCTCTTAAGATATTGGCACATTTCCAGAGGCTGTAAAAAAGTTATTTTACTATTATACTGATGCTTTTTAAAGCCAGACAGGCCCACATCTATAGAATGCAAAGACGCTTCATATGTGTAATGAGGAAGACATTACAAATTTTTCCTCAAAACACAGAATAATATTTTTAATCTGTGACAGTTTATTGTTTATCTTCTGAGACTGGATTCCTACCACTGTTAATAATCATTCCACTCTAGTTGTCTCAACTGAAGCTGTTTCTTCTCACACCTTTTTGCATCCCGTAGGAATTTACTACAACTTCCAGTTTCTTGGGTTTTTTCTTTTTTCCCTTTTTTCTTTATTTTATGGATCTTAATATTTATCATGCCTTTTTCTTTATAGCTTAGGAACTAACTCACTTCATCAAATTCTACCAAACATTAATACAGGGAAAGAATATATATACTAATATATATACTAATTAATCTGTCAAGATCTCTTAATACAACTAAAACACCTACAAAAGAAGGCTGAAACATCAGCCAAAGATTTCCTTTCAGACTGATTCTCCAAACAATTAATGAATAGCTGAACCAGCCCCAAATTGTGCTGCCTCTAGATCAGCAAAAAGAATAGAAGGAAGCCAAAAACAACTAGGAGAAGTGCGAGAAAGACCAGAAGCATTACTGAGAGGCAAAAGGAACAGGAGAAAAGGAGT
Source organism: Buceros rhinoceros silvestris (assembly GCF_000710305.1). Lineage (NCBI taxonomy): Eukaryota > Metazoa > Chordata > Aves > Bucerotiformes > Bucerotidae > Buceros > Buceros rhinoceros. The sequence continues at coordinate 8,729 of NW_010433309.1, read as the reverse complement.
GTTTTCAGTACCATAGGTTGAAAGACAAGAGGAAATTACACTTGTGGGGTAAACAAGACCATTGCCTTTATTGTAAGCTATACAGACAGTACAGGAAATAAAACAAATTATGCTCTAAACTGTTACTCATTGAAAAGCTTGTTTAGTTGATTAATTTATTGCCTTCTCTTAGAATTTAAGAGTGTGATTTTTGGGGCATTCAGGAAAAAGTCAAAGACATTATTTATTTTTTCCTCTTCCTTATCTGGCACAATCATTTTCAGCTAGGGAACACAGATCTTTTAAAAAAGAAAAAAGCATATCCAAAACACTGAAGTACACAAACACATGGGTGGCATCATGGATTACACCACTGTATCAGTCTTTTATGACAGATAAAATTCACTTGGCTCCCCATTTAGCTATAAACTTTAATATTCTTATACAAAATATTCATCTCTTGGAAATGAAAACTTATCTGCATACCTGCTGTCAAGGTTTTTACAGTTTTGAACCAAGTCATGAAGGGGAGATAATGAAAACACAGCATTTAGTACCAGGCTGGCCACTTCTGGGCAGTTTTCCACATCCAGTCGATGAAGCAATTCTAAAACATCCCCTTCAGTCAGTCGTAACCAGGCTTGAAGCAGCTTCTTTTTCATTACCTCCTTAACAGCATCTAATAATATAGGAATTTAAACAATTTAAAACACTAAATGACGAAAAATAACAAGTTGTCAACATACTTTAACAAATCTTTTTTCTATAGAAGTCACAGACTTCTATACAGAGACAATAAAACACCCTTCAACAGACAATAAAAAACACCCTTCTACCCAAAACCTGTTACCTCTAAAGACAGCACCTCAGCCCAGAAAAATCCTCAAACCATGAACTCTTGTGAAGCAAGGAAATATTTTGGGGTAGCATTGTTATATACTTGCTCTGTTCCAGCCACTTAGGAACTGGCCGCTTTTGGAGGCAGGACACTGCTGCACGGACCTGTAGTCTGAATTGCCACACAGAATTCTTCTGTTACTTCAACTATTCAACTAGATTATGAAATTTACATAAAGATAGTTTAAGTCCCTGCTCCCCATTACCACAATGAACAAATTGTTTCTGTTAGTATTATACTATTTAATCAAGGAAAAAAGCATTTATGGGAACATCTATAATACATAAATCATTAATACATAGACACAGATTTAAGTAGGGAAGTAGATGAATACTCTCCTGGAAGGGAAAACATAGTAACTGCAGCCCAATACAAGAATACTCCTAGGATCTTTTAGAAAACAACATCCAATATAAGGAAAAAGTCCACACACTCCAGGGACATTCATCTCTATCTATCTTAGCACTTAAATAGTCAACAGTTCAAAAAGAGGTATAAAAAGGCTTTTAAAGAGCTATGGTCCTAAGAAGAAGAAACCTCTCCAAGATGAAAAGCGTAAACTAGCAGAATGTAGTAGAATCACAGAATCATTTTGCCGAAACAGACCTTTAAGATCAAGTCCACCAGTAAATCATGTGCCTCACCACATCTATATATATCTTTTAAATACCACCAGGAATGATGATTCCAGCACTTCCCTGGGCAGCCTCCTGCAATGCTTGACAACCCTGTCAGGGAAGAAATTTTTCCTAACATCCAACCTAAATCTCCCCTGGGGCATCTTGAGACCGTTTCCTCCCCTCCTATCACTTGTTACTTGGGAGAAGGGACCAACAACCACCTCACTACAATCTCCTTTCAGGTAGTTTTAGAGAGTGAAAAGGCCACCCCTCAGCCTCCTTTTCTCCAGACTAAACAACCCCAGTTCCCTTAGCCTCTCCTCATAGACTTGTGCTCTAGTCCCCTCGTTGCCCTTCTCTGGACACACTCCAGCTCCTCAATGTCCTTCTTGAAGTGAGGGACTCAAAACTGGACACAATATTAATGGTGCGGCCTCACCAGTGCTGACTAGAGGGGGACAATCACTTCCCTCCTCCTGCTAGCCACACTATCTCTGATACAAGCCAGGATACCATTGGCCGTCTTGGCCACCTGGACACACACTGCTGGCTCATGTTCAATCAGCTGTCAACCAATACCCCCAGCTCCTTTTCCACTGAGCAGCTTTCCAGGCCCTCTTTCCCGAGCCTGTAGCATTGCAAGGGGTTGTTGTGGCTCAAGGGCAGGACCCAGCATCTAGCCTTGTTGAATCTCAAACAACTGGCCTCAGCCCATTGATCCAGCCTGTCCATATCTCTCTATTAGAGCCTTCTGACCTTCCAAGCAGATCAACACCCCCACCCAACTTGGTATCCTCTGCGAAGTTACTGAGGGTATATAAATGCAGCCAATTTAGAACATAAACCTCTTTTGCCCAGCAAAAAGCACATGATATCAATGATATCAGTGAAACTACATATCCAGGCAGATAAGCGTCAAGAAAAAGAGCAAGTCCTCAATAGCTGGAATAAAGGATCATCCTAAGGAAGACATAGACACCGATAGAGAAATTATCTGCTCTGGATCATAAAAGAATGTTGAACACCTCAATGTCACTCAAATCTAGGCCATGTAGAAAGGCTGTACCTTCTCAGGGAATATAAAAGGGAATATAAAAATTGTTGTTCTGACAAATAAGCTATCACAGGAAAAATAGTGAAGGTAGCTTTCCCCCCAACTTTGAAAGATTACTAAAACAGAAATGCATTTGCTGTAAGACAAAAAGAATTATCTGTGTGAAGATCTGAAGTATCATTGGGGTGGGACAGGCAGGTGGGTGGCAGCCAGCAGACAAGACACAGCAAATTAGGTCTACTGATAAGAAATAGTAATACAGAACATGGATTTTTCAGTGCTGGAGTTCAGAAACAAAACCTGACAAACCTCACTAACAATTCAGGGTAGGTGGGGAAAAATGCTAATTAAAACTTATTATACAGAAGGACTTCTTTTGAAGTATAGTACTATACAGCATAAGAATGTACTCAACTGATCCTCTCCCCTGTCAGGAACATACTAACATGATCTTCAACTAAGCAAAAAGAAATGTAGATTAAAAAAAAAAAACCACCTGCATGCATATAAGACACACCTTTAAGAGCTCCAGTTACGAATGACCACAGCACTTTTGTCTTGTTCTCTAAATTAATATTCACATAGGTCATATTTCTCACAATTCACCAGCAGCACATCACTAAGCAAGGAAAATTCTGAGTATGATTCAACAGGGCTTAGTACAGACTTTCCAAACAAAGTATGTGGCACCATAGCACTCAGTAAAACTGGCAGCTTTTATTGTGAAATTCATGTATATAATTGCTATTGTTGCCAAAAAAAAGCGTTCTACATAGGCAGGCCAAAATTGACCCTCTCAGATGCATGTGACCTTTCGATCTTTCAACACCACCACTATATACAATTATCGGTACACTCTGAATGGCTCTTTATATAAAAATGATACCATACAGAAGACATCAAAAAGAATTCAGGCTAATTAAACAAAAAATTAACAAGCTGAGAAGATTTTTCTCCAAAAACTTATAGGAAACATGTTTAAGCAATTATCAAACTGATATTAATGTTTATATTTCAATTCTTTAATACATTTATTAATTTTAAAAATATCCATATTGATGTTTCAAAATATATCGAATTAAATAATTACATTTTTCTAATTCTGTGTTTAATTACATTGTTTAATAGTATTTGGTCCTGTTTTAGAGCTCACTGACTTTACAGTTTTTTGAAAGTGCAATGCTGTTCTGGTTTACCCACTATAAGGGGATTAGAAAAACAAAGCAGCAAGCAGAATTTATTGTGCTTAAACATTTCCTGGTACCTCACAACTCCGTTGGAGCTCCTTATTATTGCCATCACAGCTTCCACGTAAATCATCCCTAAAACGTCAGACAGTATTCTCTCTCAAACATTTGTATTAATACGTTGAGAAAGATGATCTCTTACCAGATCGGTCATTAAGTCCTTGTTGCAACAGTTTTACTCTCTGTGCTATTGATAGAGCTCTCATGTGAACTTTTTCTGCCAAAACCTTAAAAAAAAATAAGACGTTTCTACAAACGGTAACAATTGAATTCATTGAATTTTAAACCTCTGGTTTAAAAACCTCAGTTTTATCCATCCACAGAAATTGTAAGTCAGTAAAAGCCTGTAATACCTCTACCATCAGCATTGTACTAACACATTAAGCAGATTCTTGTGCAAGGAAGAAAATGTAAAATAAAATAAATTAAGAAGAAAGTTAACAAAGAGCTTCAAAGCTTGGCAGTTCTGCATGAATGCAACACCTGGATTTGAAAACTATTCTTTCCCTTTAAAGCTCCAAGAGCAATGAATATCTGTAATGAAACAACTGAAGTGTGTATTTTTCTTAAAGCCTACTAACAAAGAGGTTTGGTTAAAAAACAGAATTTAATCTTAGTTAAGAAAGAGCAGAAGATGGTTTTGAATGAAAAAATTTAACATTTTGTTTGAAGATCTTACCCAAGATGCCTGTACAAGAAATATACATGGTACAATACCTTCTTGCCCTTACCTCTACATGTAAACATAAGTAATGGTTGATACTTCTCAAAACCGGAATACCAAAAATATGCAATTTTTTTTACACTAGTATTGCTATGATCTTAAATTTACTTCTGTTATGTATAACAGAGAAGAAAAATTGCTTCACAAACATAACAAAATGCATAGCTAGAAAACAACAGATTGTGATAGAACTTGGCTTTTATTATGCGTGCAAAAGTAACTTCTATCAAGCAAGTTCTGCAAGCAAGTTCAGGGGTTTTAACTTGAAAACTTGTATTAAAATCACTCCCCCTCTAAATTCTGGTACATGAAAATAAATTATGTAATTGTCCTTAGTGTTTAACCAGCAAAATGTACTAGAAGATTTAAAGACTTTTTCATAAGTCGGCCTCTGAAATTAAGTGATCCAATTTACCTCATATGCCAGTTTCCTGACAGCTTCCTTTACATCCATTGTGCGGCCTACAATTTTTGGCAAAGTCCTTGCTGATGGAGCAATACATGACAGCACTGCACGTCTCACTTCTGAATTTGAATCATTTTCAAGCAATGTGCTGTAAACTGAAAGTAAAATAATAACAACGTTTTCCCAAGAATTTAAAATATTACAGAAAACCAGCAAATACTAGAGAAAAAGAAAATCAGCAGCTGTTATTAAAACCCCTCCCCTGCATAGCTCACACAAATTTAGCAAACACTTTAGGGTCACAACCCCAAGATTTTATGGCAATTACATGCTGAGCTATGATCCCAAAAGAAATTCAGAAATTAAAAAATTAAGATTTGCATTCATAAGTAGGATCTTCAGTTAACAACTCCAAAAATTGCTACTCTAGATCCCATCCATAAACAACTACTTTTCCATTTACTGGACACAAAACAAAAAATGCTTCCAAACGGCGGCTCCTTCAGACCTCTATTCGTGGGCTATACACCTTCACTACCATTAAGATGGATCATAAAAATTTTCTATAAATAGAAAACTGCAATCTCCATTAAGACTACTAAAACTCAAATAGTAAATCTTTCACATAATGCTTTTTGTTATATTTTTGATCCTTCTTCAAAACTGAAAGCAATAACAAAAAGAATTTAATGAGAGAGTACTTTAATTCTTGCTTAGTGAGACCATGAAAATTACATGTTCCTAAATAAGCAACTTACAAACACTTAGAAAATATAATTTCAAAGAAGGTACCTTAACAACAAGAAAAAAAACCAACTACCTTACTCTTCACAAAAAACAAAAAAGTGTGTAAAGTTTCATCAGGGCATAATTTACATAACACCACCTGTGTTGGTACAAACCTGCAGTCCCTCTACCTTGAGACAATGGAACTAGAGGCTTAGTCAAGAATCATCCCATACACAAAGAAACCCACAAACAGCTCAAAAACAGCATCAAGAAACCTGCGTTCCAGAGATGTTGATGTCTTAAAGGAAGTTATCCATAAATAAGTTGACATTAAAGAAAAAAAAAGTGGTCCCAAAAAAGCATAGGTCAACAATCTCAGTAACCAGTGTGCCTCTCACGGGGTAGCCAGTCATAACTTGAGACAAAACTAGTTCTTCTACTATCAGTTCTATCCCTCATAAGTGGTTTTGTATAAATTCAATTACACTAATAGTACAAAAGTGTTCTTAGAGGGTACGAACTGAGCAAGCGTGTATATCTCCACCACAATTCGCAATGCACCATTATTCTTGTGATCCTTCAGCTACATTTAGCTCATAGAGTAGCCAAGCTCAGTATGATTTGTCTGTCATTTTCTCCTCGGCAGATCTCTCCTTCAAAAGCAGTTCTCTTTTCCCCTTGAACATACGCAGCTCTTGGATCTACAACCTCCTCTCACAGAGCTCCACAGTTTACAAACCATTACAAGAATACCCTCTTAGGTTTGTTTATTCAGTGCTAAAAAAAACCGGTTTAAAAGTAACGTAAATCAACAAATGTTCTTAAACAAAAAACACAATTTTACTTACTATTAATAACAGGACAGTTTTCATCCTTAGGATCCTGAAGTCTCGAGAGGGCCAAGACAGCTTGAATTCTCACATTTGAAAACTTATCTTTAAGTCTAATCAGCATGGCTTCATTAATTTTATCAAATAAGTCATCATCAATCTGGGCATTCTCTGGCATATTTCCCAAAATCCTGTTCACAAGCTGACATGTTCGAAACCTGACTGCATGGCTATTTGCATTGTGAGACTTAGGG
>NW_010433309.1:0-1873 GCF_000710305.1 Buceros rhinoceros silvestris | reverse complement strand
AGAAAAAAAAGTATTCTTATAATCACATCTTTCTCATTTACGACACAAGGCTATCAATATGCACATAAGTAAATGGTCTCTACAGTACATGTTACAGACGCTTCTGTATTTCAAAAGCCTTTTCTATTTAATTTTAATAAGATAAAAAAGCCATAGAACTAGAACATAAAACCGAAAACAATGATGGCCCATCACCTGTACCAGTGGTGCTTTAAGGAATTAGCAACACCTTTGCCAAGGAAGAAATTTGCTTATCCCTCAGTGTAGACTACAGTACATTAACTGACTTACTGCTCTCTCTCCATAAAACGATGGAAGAAAAAAAAAAATATATTAGCAATAGTGACTAGCGATCTTGGCCTGATCAATAATTTCTCTGTGTCAAAACACTAGTTTTAAGAAAACGTAAATTTACTTGTGTTTTTTATGCTATTGGAACTGTTGGTCTTCTTTCCATATAACACCTGCAATAAGCAGGAAGGAATAATACATATGCCAAGTATACGTGTATGAAAGATCTCTTACTATTTTTACTTATCAAAGTTTAAATTCATTTCCACAGCACTTCCACAATTTCACACTTACAAATGCACCTATACAAAGCCTATGACAACACATCTGACAGCCAAACAAGAAAACAGTTCATATTCCTTACGGGCCTGATTTTTGAAATTCATTTGTTGGGTTATTGGGTGGGTGTGGTAGGTTTTTTGGGTTTGGGAGTGGTGCTAGTGGCATTACTTCTAATGCTTTGCTTTCACTTTTTAAGTTCTAGTTTGTAGGTATCATCTTAAGTGCCAGCAAGTTTTTCCCACTGAAGTTTCCATTTGTCATATAAAGATTTAGTGAGTGTTACTGTACCTCAAGCAGAAAGTTAAACACATAATTCAGAAGTAAGTTATCTTCTCCCCCCTCCTCACTACCATCCTCATTCTCCATTTGACAAAATGAAGTAACAAATTTAGCCACAAAACTGATCACTTGTTCCACTGCTGGTTCCCGCTTGTAGATTATCATAGCATATTTAAGGAAATGAATGAATTTTTCATGAAAGTCTTCCTTGTCTTTCAACTGAAAAAAATAAATCAAACCACAACAAAAGTTAACTATTCAGTTCATCTTTCAAAAGCAATGCCACAGGAAAATAAAATAAACGGGTTTATAATTGACAGCTTTTATTTAAATTTCTAAAGCACTAAAGCCAGCAGGTAGGGCACACCCTCTGCTGTGCACTCTCCCGGAGTGCTCTGCTTTAGCTCCACAGCAGGTCTATGTCTTGACCGCTGGGCTCCATTTAGGAGTTTATATTTGCCTGTTAACAGGTTTCAGAACGGCAACCGACACCCTCATCCATGACCACCCTGCATCACACCTACCTTCCTGCGACTTCAGTAATACCTGCCGTGGGCTTTCTTACACCCATGCTCGCAGGGGACAACTGCGTACAAGTTTAGCCTGTGGCTTGCTTTGCTTTGCTTTTAAATCGCAGGACTCTCCTTAAGCACACTAGCCTCAATGCTTGTTTCAGAGGAAAGAAGGCCGAAGAAGCCCCCTCCGAAGGAAAAGCAGAGCAGCTACGGAGCTCCTTCGCCCTCAGCCTGGCGGGTCACCGCTCCTCCCACGCCCCGAGGACCTGATTATAGGTGCGTACCTGATTATAGGTGCTCTTCAGACCCACAACAAGTTTCGCGTGGTTCTGGTGAGGCTTCTGGGCTAGCTGAAAGGCTTCTTTGATTTGCAGAAGCTTCTTTTTTGCTCCCATGGCTGCAGAGAAAGAGGCCGGTCACGTAGCGACTGCCCTGCTCCGAACTCTCTGAGAGCAGAACCGCCCCGGTACGGCGCACAGCTGCACCGGGCCCTACAGCAGTAAGGC
>NW_010433308.1:17084-17506 GCF_000710305.1 Buceros rhinoceros silvestris | reverse complement strand
TCACCGCTGAGTGATGCAAATCGTGCCTTTCCAAAGGAAAAGTGAAGCCGTTTCTTACCAAGCTTGCTGCCTGCCCCGGTGGCCTCCGAACGCAGGCTCTTCTTCCATCGGCAAGGGTCGGGAGATGGCCTTTTTCCCTTCTGCTGGGGCTGTTCGAAATTCAGTTGCAAAAGCTAAGTTCAGACAAAATCTTAATGGGAAGGAGAGGAAAAGCAACAAGAGAAAAAAACAAGGAAGAATCCATTGCTCAGGTTTGCCAAACTAGACCTAAAACAGGACATCAGTGGGAAAACAAATTATCTTTCATAAAACCCCAAAGAACTAAAGCATTGTAAAAAGCTTTATGGCCATGAAACATAATTTTCCTCACTTTTTTCCCAGAGGTTAAAGCCACCCCTGTTAAATTAGTAGGAATATCTCAT
>NW_010433308.1:5620-16879 GCF_000710305.1 Buceros rhinoceros silvestris | reverse complement strand
GTTACACATCATCTCTCTGGGGAAAACTGAGAGTGCCCAGTACCTGGCCTTTCTCTAATTATCAACTCCAAAGTTGTTACTTGTGACTCTGCAGTCTTCTTCTAACATCTGATGCAGACAGAGAGCTCTTCAGTCGTCCAAGAAAAGTAAAGTTAGCACCATGTTAAAAAAAAAAAAAAAGCATAACTATTTGCCACCCTTTTCAACATTATGTTTTTTCTCCATGACAGCTTGTTGGCATTTTCTCATTAAAAGCTTGTCATCAGATGTGCCAAATACAACCACTACTTTGAAAGGTCTGGTTGGTACCAGAAGGCTCCACCTAGCACGCTACATACCTGGGCCCCAGCCCTGCCCGGTGCCCTCCGGGAGCAGATACCTGTTCCCAGAAAGCCCACTGACTTTAGTGGGGGGTCCATAAAGGGAGCTGTCTACCCAGAGGATTTTGTAATAAACATCCATGAATTTAGATTTAGTTCAAGTGACAAACTTCAGTGCCAGCGTGAAGTTTTGTGGTGGAGTTGGCTACATCTTCACCTCCTGTAAATGCAGCTACCCTAAAGAGGTGAATCGTTAGAAGAAGGATCCTGAACTTGAGAAGAGACAACACCCCCAATGTTAGCTGAGGTGAGAAAAAGCTGCAAGGCCTTTTGCTTCTGAAAATGTCACCTAGCCTCCCCTTTTGGAGGTTTTAACCTGCTGTTGCTAAACAGCTGCTCAGCAGTGGTTTTTTCCAGATCTTGGTCCTGGGGAAGCTGTCAGAACAGCACAACCAGGTTGAACTCCACAGTGACAGAAGCCTTATAAACGGTGTATGTAGGCTCATCACAGGCATCCACAAAGGCATCCTCCTCCTGCCAAGAGCAGCATCCAGGACTCTTATGATCTGCAGGAGCCCTGGATAATATTGTTAATGAAGAACTTCCCATATGCTGCATTTTGTTGAACCTACTCTGGGTGTTTTTCCCAGCTGATGCGTGGTGACCATGTGTTAACCATCACCTACCCCTTCAGTGACTGCAGAACCAAGCTGACGGTGACTGAGTATAGATTTGACCCACTGGAGAAAAGAAACACCACCCCACACATGTCTTTAGAAAAAAGAAGGAGGAAAAGTAGTGCTGTTAATGTATCTATCTATCATATATATATAGCTTATAATGTGTGTACCATAATAGATACTATATATTTGCTGTCATATATAATGCTGCTCATATAAATATATTACTCCATGGAACTCCTGATGCTGTTAAAGAGATTAATCTACGCTGTTAAATCTGAGGAAAGAAATGACAAGTTGTGATACAATGACCTGGTAAATAGTAAGTATTAAACCTAACAGAGGTCACAAGAGTAATTGCTCATTCATGCCTTTTTCTAATCCGTGTATGCAGATTTGACAGTGATCTGTAAACATCTCTCCACAAAGTTGGGTAAACAGATTTGAAAGCCAAGAGATTATTATGATCATCTCGTCTAACCTTACTATTGAAATCTGTAGAATTTCCTCTGGCCATTCCCACACCAAGATCTTTCTGTAGTTGTTTCTTAGAAGGATATCTTAATTTTATTTTAAGGAGTTGGAGAAATGGCAAATCCATCACTGCACTTCTGAAGATTTCTCGGTGGTTACCCTAACATGTCCCATGCTACCGTAACATGTAAAAAATAACTGGTAGAAATATAAATGCTGTTTGAAAGGTAAATTCATCTAGCTGCAGCATCTGTCCAGTGCAAGCCTGCTTATTGTTAACAGAAATACCTTCCTTGAAGATGTTTGTAAAATACAGCAGATTTACTCCTTCACCTTCTCTTGATGAACTGTATGGATTAACTTTGATTCTGCACTGATTTCAGAACTGTTCTCTTTTCTGAATGCCGTCAGCTATCGCCTTCCTCTTTTGACATGTGGGCATCCAATCCAGACTTCTCCCTACTTCTGTCTGAATTTGCGAGGTGAATATTATAGCCAGGATAATCTAAGAAACATAAGGATGAAAATGACCTTAAGAAATCACCCTTCCCAGTCCTCTCACCTCAAGACAGGATCAACTACTCCTTTGTTATACTGTAACTGTTTTTTCAATCTTGTTCTTAAAGACATCCCAGTATGGTGCTTTTGACATCTCCTCAGGCAATCCTTCCCAGTGTTTTCCTGCTCTTACCACTAAAGGTTTTTTGTCTATTGTGTGCTCTGAATATGTCCCCTACTGCAGTTTCAGTCCATGAAAGCTCTGTCTTTGCTGGGCCCAGAGAACAGACTGTTTGCTTCCTCTCTGTAGCAGTCTTTTACGTATTTAAAGGCCCTGCCTCCTGCATGTTCTTTTCCTCATTAATCCAAACAGTCGCATTAGTATCCTGATATTCCATGTTTTCTGGACTGGTAATCAAGCTTGATCTCCACTGCATTCTTCTCCAGTCTCTCAATGTCATTCTGGAAGTGCAGTGCCCCAAGCTAGTTATGCTTCAGGTGAAAAACATCTAAAAAATGGGAAAAACTAAAATTGAAGTAATAGTACGGGTTAGCAGAGCCAAATAATTGCTTTGCCTATTTTGCAGGCTGTCTTCCTGTTCCTACCCTCCTTGTATGGCATTTGCCTTTTCACAGCTGCGTAACAGCAGTGACTTGCGTTTAGCCTGTGATTCACTCTATGTTTTTTCTATGCAACTGTAATCCTGTTTACTTTTCCCCTTCCTGTATCTCGGGAACTGATGATGCTATGTCTGATAGACTACACTTGCACCCACTGAATGCCATCTTTTGTGTTTTTCTTAAAAAAAACCCTCCACTTTGACAAAATCCCCTCAATTCTAATTCTGTTCTTTAACATGCTTTTAGCTGCTCTCTTCTTCATATCCTCTCAAAATATAACAAGCTTAGTCTCTATTCTGTTCTTCAGGTGTTTTATAAGTAGTATCATATATAGGATAGACCCTCAAGGAACCTCTTTCAATACACCTCTCCATTTTGGTAGTGGCCCCATTTTGCTAACTCTTTCTCAGCCCTGCTTTTTCAAACTCCGTGGGATTTTCAATCTAGACCACACTGTCATTGCTTATTCTTGAGAAATGTTGCCAAAGCTTTACTAAAATGAAAATATAAAACTTTTTAATACTTCTGTCCTTTGTATAACACCTGTTACCTTATTATAATAGGAAATCAGGTTGGTTTAACAGGATTTGTTCTTCACAAATCCATGTTGTTGGTACTTGTTTGTCTGTCTTCTAATGCCTACAGATGGTTTGCTTGATAATTTCCGTAAATTGAAGCTACCTGATCTATAACTCACCAGCTCCTCTTTTTTCTATGTGTACTTAATTTAAGCTTGGTTGAAGTTAAGATGGCTGCTTCCATGACCATGAGAGGTGTCTTCTGAACCAGAGATCAGTAACTTCCCAAAGCTGTGACAGTAGAATTGGGAGCAAAGCCAAGAAGCCCAACCTGCTCTTGCCTGCTCTAACAAATCTATAATCCCTGCACAACCTTTCTTCACGTCATTGGTTCCACATCCCTTTAATTTTCTTAATCCATTGCTAGAACATTCCTGAATATGTTGGCTTCTAGAAAATTCTGGAAAATTCATACAGAGATTTCAATTTCCAAGGAGATTTCCTGTGTTGTATTATGCTCCCAAAACCAGCTTCCTTCTCCTTCCTCCTAAACTGAAAATCACTTAGACCTGTGTTGTCTAACCAACATCACAGAATCATAGAATGCTTTGAGTTGGAGGGACCTTCAGAGGTCACTTAATCCAACCCCTCCTGCAGCGAGCAGGGACATCTTCAACTAGATCAGGTTCCTCTGAGCCCCATCCAACCTGACCTTGAATATTTTCAGGGATGAGGCATCTACCACCTCCCTGGGAAACCGGTTCCAGTGTTTCTCCACTCTCACTGTAAAAAAATGTCTTCCGTATATCTAGTCTAAATCTCCCCTCTTTTCGTTTAAAACCATCACCCCTTATTCTGTTGCAACAGGCCCTGCTAAAATCACTGTTCCCATCTTTCTTATAGGCCCCCTTTAAGTACTGGAAGGCCACAGTAAGGTCTTCCCTGCACCTTCTCCAGGCTGACAACCCCAACTCTCTCGGTCTGTCCTCATAGCAGAGGTGCTCCAGCACTCTGATCATTTTTGTAGCCCTCCCCGGACCCTCTCCAGCAGGTCCATGTCCTTCTTGTGCTGAGGACTCCAGAGCTGGACACAGTACTCCAGGTGAGGTCTTAACAGAGTGGAGGATCACCTCCCTCAGCCTGCAGCCCAGATACTGTTTGGCTTTCTGGGCTGCGAACACACATTGTCAGTTCATGTCCAGCCTTCCATCTGCCAGTACCCCCAAGTCCTTCTCCTCAGTGCTGTTCTCTTCTCAAACATGTCACCCCCCAGCCTGTATTCATATCGAGAGTTGCCCTGACCCAGGTGCAGGACCTTGCACTTGGCCACGTTGAACTTCTTGAGTTTCACATGGGCCCACTTCTCCACCTTGTCCAGGTCCCTCTGGATGACATCCCATCCTTCTGGCATGTCAGCTGAACCACTCAGCTTGGTGTCATCTGAAACTTGCTGAGGGTGCACTCGATCCCATTGTCTCTGTCACTGATGAAGATATTAAACAGCAGTGGCCCCGGTATGGACCCCTGAGGGACACTACTTGTCACTGACCACTGACCACTATCCTCTGTAAGTGGGTATCCAGGAATTGACCTACTTAAATCTTACTCTTCTTGATCTTTTTTTTTTTTTTAAATAAATAGGTACAGCAATAAGTTCTTTGACCTTGGCAGCATTTTGATCGTTATCCAGGAGTTTAAACCAGAAATCTTCATTATGAAGTGAAATATATTTCTCCTAGCTGAAAGGCGAGAAAGAAACAACCTACTGATCAGTGTTTCTCCCCAGATTATTTTTGGTATGCTTTAAAAGAAACAACATATAAATTAATGCACACAATATTTTGAGTTTTCTTCCAGAACGTGTACAGTCACTTTTTCCACATCAAACAAAAAATATAGTCTTTTGGACTTTAAACCATTTCCAGCAGTACACAAAATTCTCCCACTATTTTACTTTCTTGGCTAATACCACCCTAATTCTTCCCTTTCAAGGCCTATCCAAGGACTCTGCACACTACTGACCCAGAGGCATTGTTTCTCTAAACAGCACCAATGAAACAGATTATTAAGTTACTTCATGCAGCTAAAAATACTGACTGCTGTATACCACAGCTCTGTCAAGGGCATCACTATTAAGTTCCATCGGTTTAAATAGCCCTTGGAAGCAACCTACATTTACTGTGCATATTTTAAAACAGAGCAGGGGGAAGTTGAAACCCAAACCAACTTAAAATTTTGCCACATTTCTTTCTCAAAGGAAGAAAAGAACACTTCAAAGACCACTTGATAGTTTTTGTCCCTCAAATTCCAGGTGAGATTCCATCCTTCTTTTCCACAGGACCAAACTTTGGTACAACTGTTTTCATTTCCATACTTTTGGGAATAAGGAAGGAAAAGCTGTTCATTAGATATTTTTTCACAGACTTCTGAAATCGTGTTGAGTGAGGACAGAGATCAGCTCTCCTGTTGCAAACTGAACTGTTCCCACAGGACGATTCATCGCTCACAGCCCAGCTCCCCTCCTCTGGAAGCAAGCATACCTCTGCTCTGCTAGCAGCCAGCACTTCCCAGTGCATCCTATCAAAAATCAGCTGGAGTAACAAAGAACTATTATTTAATTACCAGATGGGCTCATTTTGATGGAACAAGTTGTTTTCCTCACTTGCCCCATTCAGTGGCTCTGCTGACACGTGTCTGTAGAGAGATGACAAGCAGCCCCAGGTCAGCTGGGTTTTGCTACTACCAGTGCTTGCTTACCAGAGTGCCCATCACCTTGTAATTTCATGTGTATGTACAATTTCTTGCAGGACCGTGGCTGTATTTTACATGCATTTTGGGGTCACATCCATTTTGCCATTACAACTGTTCAATGGGGACTCTTCTTTTGACGATTGATACATAACAATAATCAGGTCTGATAACACAATAAGAGTATCATATACACCTGCGCTTGCAAAACCGCATTTATTCTAAAGGAAATCATACAGGGGGGTTTGTGTTTAATATTGCACCTATTTCTAAACCACTTCTTGACTAATTTTTTTTCTTCTTAAGTCCCCCTATCTATCTCTTTCTTCTTCTTTCCTCTCTTCCTCTCATCCTCCTGGTCTTTAATTCTCCTACAGTGAAAAAGGAAGGGAAAAATTACAGAATAGGGATGGGAAAAGGGACCAGGAATGGCAAAAAGTGGTTAGTTAAACTATGCAATCTGAGCCACGTATAATTGTTCTTTCAAAAATTCACTTTTTAGATTATTTATGTTCAAATTAATGTAACAACTCTGCTATTAGCAAGAGGTTGCATTTTACATCAATTAGATATAATTATGAAGTTCATTTTAGGGACAAAAATTATTTTAATATATCAGATAAGTAATTAACATTAACATGTGGATCTTGATCTATGTCCTAAGTGTACCATCAAAGGAACCAGATCAGAGAGCTTAATCTGAAATGCATTAAAATCAAATATTTTCTTGCATTCAATGAACTACAGTTCTAGTCTTTAATGATTCTTATTAACATTTATTCTTAGATGCAGAAGTACATTTACACGAGAGAAGTGCTTGGCCTTGACTTCAGATCTACAGCAATTTCCACAGAAATTTCTGAAAAGAATGTTGGTCAGTGTTTTAAAACATAGGGACCTAAATTTAGACTGTTAAATCTGTTATTTAGCCCTGCAGTGTGCTGAGCACTGTGGCTGTAATCCAAGAAAGCACTTAGGCATTCCCACTTACTTTAAAACACATTCAGGTCTATTATTCACTTTACCAAAAGGACTGAACTCAAAATTAAGGATGGTCATTAAGTAGCTTGTTGGACTCAGAATTGTACAACCTCCAATCCCGTTCTGCTTACAGCTAAGACCCTAACCCTCTACTGGTGTCACTTGCCCTGTGGAGGTAGTGGGACTGGTCATAGCACTAAAACTACTACTAAAACTAAAACTACATAGCACTAAAGCTACCAATTTCAGGGGTGTTTTTTCAAAAGGGCCAAGTGTCCATCAGACGCACTTTTGGAACCTACTGTTTCAGAACCTCACATTTTAAAATATACATTATGGTCAACATCTGGATACAGTTATAATGAATATTCTGTTGTTTATTATTATTTAACATCTTCTGCACATCACAATCCAACTTGAGGGCAATATTCACCCACTTCTGACGGTCTGATAAAAGTCCCACAGCAGTAGTTAAGAGTCAGTTTTCTGTATCTGGGAGGGACAGGACAATAAATAGGAGACCTTGTAGCAAAGAGCATTCAGGTGAGGCATTAGGAAGAGCTGTAATATTAGGGACAATGAAATACTGGTATAAGTTGTTTAGGAAATGGACTGAGCCTCCTTCACTGGAAGCCTTTGAGAACTGGCTAGATAAAGCACCCACAGGAATGGTGCTCCTTGTGGTCCTACAGTCAGTTCTTTCCGAAGAGACAGGATGTACTAGGCAGGTTCAAAAGGTGCCTTCTAGCCCCATGTGACTTTCAGTATCAGGCTTGTTGTTTGGCTCCTGCTGTGTACTGGCTGTGTCAGGAGTCAGTTACAAGCAAGCAGCAGCATTAGACTTTTTTTTTTTCTTTGTCTCGTGCAAGAACATCCAGCAACAGAAAAAAGATGGCATGCAAAAACTGGCTAGAGTAATTTCCATTTCCCTTTTCCATTTCCCAAAGCTATCAGCTGCAGTTAGAGACAACATCAGTCATGATCTAACAGAAATCTGGTGTTTTATTTAAAGGAGTATTTGCAGAAAAAATACAAAAGCACAGTTAAAGGAGTTAGTACATTGATAGCCATTCGTGAATGTAGTGGTTGCTAATTATTGTTCAGGATTCTAAGAGATCCAACCTGCAGCTGAAGTATCTGCTCTCTCCTCCAGAGTGTAACCCCCGAACTCCAAGACCCCTTGGTGCTGTCTTCACCAGCCGTAAAGAAAAAAGCCTAGAGGAAAGATCTGCTAAAGTAGATTATGCTCTGGTCATTATACAACAAGAATTTCCTCTGTGGGCCACAAACCCACTTTTAAAAGGGCCCCTCATGCGTGCCGCACTGTTCCTCCCACTCTGCGCTTCTGCCAAATGCCAAGCGGATGGTGTGGTGGCATAAGGGTGCAGCTGTACAAGGGGCAGAAACCCCCAGTGAGGAGAGACAGGGACAGGGGAGCACTGTCTTCCACTTTAACCCATTCTTCCCCATTGATTACTGCTCACATTTACAAGGCAAAATTAACCAGCCATAACTGTAAAGGGAAGTGTTCTTATACTCCCTTGTGTTACACTCCAGGGAATTCGTTACATCCAGCGGAACCAGAATTTGCTGTTAATTGTAACGAGGCACAGTCTACGCAGGGGAGATGCACTTCGATCGATTGCTACACTACCCTTAGCTTGGGGCACTCTTTAACTGCCAAAACCAACCTTCCCGCCAGGAAATTAACAGTGAGGGAGTTTGGAAGTAAGATTTGGAACAGACTGGAGAGGTCCCCTTTAAATCTGCACTTCCCCAGTGGGGCAATCTAGACTTTTCAAAGAAGGAAATGGAAATGGGGAAATGCCACTCAGACTACCTCTGTTAAAAAGAACCAACAGAAAACCACCACAAAAAACAATCAACCAAACCAAAACCCCCTGCTTATTTTGTTATTTTACTCATTTACAAGAAAATGTTTGGTGCTTGACTAAAAAACCTCCAAATTTCATAGTATAAGTAAAACCTCCAAATGGCATCCTGAAAACTCAGAAATAGGAGCAGACATTTTCCTTTTAAAAATTTATCTTCCTTTTGGCCTCCATTTTTGTCTCAATTCTGAAACATCTACAAATTCAAATAGTAGGGCAATCCTTAAGATGTGTGCCTGTAGGTAAAAACAGACCGCGTCTTCAGTTCACTCTGCCTCCAAATAATTTCTGAGACACAAACCAGCATTTTAATGGCATATTTATTGGTAAACATTTCCATATGCCTGCGTTCTGGGGAACAAAACATGATTCCCAAAAGACTTCAACAGTTGCACTTAGTGTGTTAGGAAGGTGTATTGGGGTTCTATTTGTTGACGCTAACTTGGATGCACCAAGTTAAGTTTTGTTCACACAAAAAAATCTGCAATAAAAGAAAATAATTAGGTAAGAAGAGAAAAAAATCATGTAGGTTTGTAATTTTGGGGAAAATATTTGATCAAGACTTGAAACCTAATGCAGAGACTCATACACAAGCACATGCACCTCAAAGCACAGAGGCGACAGTGACACACTAACCCTGGGTGCTGTGGAGTTACACTCCTACAGAAATCCAGGGAGACGAAGTACGGTGCTAGTGCCAATGGCACATCCAGACGGAGCTGGAATTTTCCTAGAGAGTGCAGGGGGGCTGCTTCTCTCTTTTCTCCACATCGCTTCCACATGTAGCTGTGGAACTCCGCAAGACTTGCAAACAGTACACGTTACATTATCTTTTCATTTCCATGGCATCTGTGCATTTGAAGTTTCATGCCTCATTGTGTCTGCATGTGATCATCTTGTACGTGTATTTAAACTGCTGCTTTTGCCTCTGATCTTGAGAGACAAAAGCAACACTGAATTCTTTTTCCATTATATATTTTTACAAAAGAACTACTGTAAAAATTAATCAAAGGTATGCTGGTTTTTATTGTTTTGTTTTGTTCTTTTTTTTTAATTTTGGGGGGTACTTTTCCTCATATTGGAGTGGTTTTGAAATTGAAACGTTGCACTGCTGAGAAAGTGCCATGAAAATATAACCCACTACATTCCAGGAAAATAAATAAGCAAGGCCACCCAAATTTTCAATTAGTGCTAGTGCAGTATGCAGGAAATGGCTGGAGAACCGTCAAAGGCAGCCTTAGGCTGGGTCGTGGATATGGAACAGTGACAGGAAGGTTGGAAGCAGGAATACAGGCTCAGTGTGAAGATGGCTTTTCTCCAAGGAAAACTGCATGCTAATAGGTTAATACTGATTTCCTGAAACACACAGCCTGGGTATTACATGCTGGAATTTACATTCTGACAAAGGCAATTGCTGAGCCTCAAGACTTTGCTTTTTTGGTGATGAAATAACACTAGAAAGTTCAAGCTGCATTATATATTTCATGTTTTAAGCTTATTAAACATTCAAAGTACAAACTGTGCACATATTTTTAAGCCACCTGAAATAGCAACAGCCTCCCTAGTTTGGGAAACTCGTATGAGAAACATCACACTTTAACAGATCAGGCTTGTCTGGCATAATACCATCCACAGATACTGACCAAGGTGGAGTGATGCCCTTTCAGAGTAAATCTGCCCGGAATCTAGAAATACTGCCCAGTCGAGCAGAAACACACAGCATCAGGAATGAAACACTTTTCTTTTAGCACGGCCTTTATAGAGAAAGCAGTATTTGGAAGATACTGGAATACAGAGTTGGACAAAGCACTCTAGAAACTAAAAAAGCACAAAAGACACCACTACATCTCCTTCTGCAAGTCAGAGGAATGGCTCCCATTGACCACAGAAGGTGCTGCACCAGACCTTCATCCTGAAAGCAAGTGCCTAAAACATGAAGAATAAAATGAAAAAGGAAAGAAACTTAAAGGGAAAGACCAATCCAGCTAAAGAATCCATCCAACCTTTCTCTACAAATGTCCTCCTGTTTTACTCTACCCAACTGATGTTGCAACTGTCAGCTGAGGGTGGCACTGCAGCATCACAGGAGACCCTCATCCCACCAGCCAGACCCATGCACTACCTCTCTTTACAGAGGGTGTCTGGCGGAGGAGCACACAAAACAAGTACAGCCACAATTGGAAGTGGGGAAGAGATGGTGGGGCTCCACCAGGCTCTGTGGGGCAGGATTTCTCTGTGTATCCATCTTAATATCGGCAGGCAGTGTCAATGCTGCCGCAAGAGAAGAGCTCCGAAGAGGAGATATAAGGACTCCCTGAAACAATACCTCAGCCTTGGCCATACTGACCACCATCAGTGGTCCACCCTGGCCTCCAATCGGGAGATGTGGAGACACACCATACATAACACTGCTGTCTCCTTTGAGAGCACGCGTAGAATCAGTCTCGAGGAGAAGAGACAGCGCAGAAAGAACCGTGCCTTGACTGTACCACCCAAGGAGACCTTCCGCTGTGCTCTTTGCAACCGC
>NW_010433308.1:0-5572 GCF_000710305.1 Buceros rhinoceros silvestris | reverse complement strand
AACCGCGCTTGCCTATCCCGCATTGGCCTTTTCAGCCATCAGCGCGCTTGCAGTAAGCGTGGGGAAAGCCCTTCCCAAATCTTCGTCCGCAAAGCCAAGCCATGATGGACTGTGGGCCTGATCCCATGTCACAGCAAGCAGCCAGTGGTGGCTAGCTGAGCTGCCCTGACCCCAGGCACCCATTTAAATCACAGCTCTGCCTGTACCTGGTTGATTATATTTGTTTACGAGGTACACATCATTTTCATTGGCTTTCACCATTTGGAGAACTGGAAGCCATCCTGTCAGTCCTTTTAACAGTCTTAATTGCACTAAAGTCACTGGGAATTCTGCCCAGATAGAGCCTGGCAAAACTGGACCACAAAAAGAGACCCTAATTATTTGCATTAGGAGGCAGAAACAATCTTCTTTCAGTTCCAGACCCTCCCTAGGAAAAGCTTTGTGGGATTGAACATGCTGAAAACTACTTGGGGTTCACCAAGTGATGCACTTTCCACAGCTTCTGGGGGAAGCTTTTTTAAATAAGCTGTGTAAAAAATCTGATCAGAACAGATTCAGAACAGAATATTCTAAGTTCCAAGTACTGTTGCTACCCTGGAACCTTTTTAGTTTAAAGTCAATAATTTTGTCACTTGCCTGTGAAAGAGCAATTAACAGAGCAAGGAAGGAAGTGGAGGGAATCTGGGGAGTTTTAATTTATTTTCACATATAATGGTGCATTTTTTGGTCTTATGTGATAATTATCTAATCAAATAGAATTTGCCTGGTAGTATTTCACATGACACCGCTGCCAATCACCGCAAAGCAAACAAATCTTTCCCGTGATGAAGGAAGAGTTTACCCATCTGTCTTCTGGAGAGTTGCATGCTCTAACACCAAATGGCGCATCTACTATTGCTGAAGTGATCCGTGGGCAGCTAAGTGGAATAGGCACCAATTCAGGGCAGCATTTATGTGTTTTGGGGGCTCTGGACAACTTTTACAGAATCTGGACACATGTAAGGCTGGGTATATGCTCAGTTGTTGTCTCGATTCAAGATACTCTGCCGAATTGAGGCCACAGTTCTTATGAAAAGGTACTTCTTCCCTATAGGAAGAGAGAGCCTCATTTCCTTTCCACGTGAACACTTGATCCATGATAAATGTTTATAAAGTACTCCTTCACCGATTTTCTTAACTGCTGAAGATTTAAAGAATCACAAATACTATAATCAAAACCACCACATAAGATGCTACAAGAGCGTTCCCTATTGTATGAAAAAACAAAGGAGCTGAAGCTTGCAGAAAACTTCATTTTCCTGGTTTGAAAGCTGATCTACTGTATGATATAGCATGTATTATCTTTGTGCAGTATTTTTAAAACAATACCTTAAATGCCATTGGCCTAATTCTTACCATATTACTATAACAAAACTATGGAAGATCTGCAGAAGATCAATAGAGAGGAGGTTTGAGGGTCGCATCGGCAGGACACCGAGCTCTTTGCCTTCTATTTGGTGAAGTCCTGGGTATTAGACCCATGTTTAAGATTAAGGACATGCCTTAGTGCCTTGCTGGATGGAAGCCAGAGTGTTCAGCACCTTGCAGGACTGAGCTCTTTGATGGCACTTAGGACAGAAACTCTGAATGTTAAACAAATTCCTTAGGTGGAGTAAAAGTTGTTATTATTAAAAAAAAAAAGGGCACATTGTTTCCTAATTGGAAAATGCAAATAACACATCTAACACTTATCCTCAAAGCAGGGGGACACCTGAAGGGAACTACCTACAGTTTTTAGAAATATAATTATACTTGTAGCGTTGAACAACAAGACATTTTGTTGTTCATTTTGTTAAGTCACTTCCGTAAAAATCCTGGTTCCATGGAACAAAATGGAAGTGTTGGCATTTTGTCACCAGGCCAGGATTTTGCTGATCATGACATAGGCTGATTTGGAGCCTTCTCCTAACTCCAAATTTGACTCTAATATTAAATTAAATGGCAATTTCCTATGGCCAGTGACCAAATTATCCAATAATATCTGCTTAATACAATCAAAATAAAAAAGGTGGAAGTCATGTTATTTTCATGCAACTGATTTGTTTCCTAAATTTTAATCAAATGGGACAGAAGGATCAAATTAGTCAACCAAAACATTGCAGTGATTCAGAGCTATTTTGAACACACACCTTTGCACAGGTAAAACTCTCAATTCTAAGCCTTCTTCCCTTCTTTTCTTCCCTAAAGATATTTTTAATGTGAAACACAAAGGAAAGAAAACTTTTCTACTTTGTAAGGCAGGAAAATCTGTAGGAAGTTTAACCACGATGCCTCTGGACTCCTGCAGATCAGAAGTAGATCAAAGTTCTTCTCTCCAGACCATCATGCAATTGCTGTGCTGCAAAAACCCTGGGAGCGATCACAGTAAAGGGTGAGGGGACTGTCCCAGAGACATTCCCGTGCTCCCGTAGTCACCTGGCTGCCCAAACACTCTGGCAGGAGTCACGCAGCAGATGTGCAACAGCATCTGAGCCTCCCGCCTGCAGAGCTCCCACTTCGGCACCCACACACGCGCCTGCACTGGAGCTCTAGCCCACCACCAGAGCGCCTGCAAGCCAGTGTGGACTTCTGCAGAAGCAGAACATGATTAGGAGCAATTTTCACCTTCCGTGGTCTGTATGTTTGTAATTAGCTGTGAATTAATGTGGAACATTCCTATGCAAGTTCCCTTTTCACCAGCTAAAAGCATATCCCTGTGTTCGAGCCTGGGGAGAAAGAGAAGTTCAGTGTTGATGCCAGTATTTTCTGGTTTTTGTTTCCCCTTCAGCCTCCAGATATAAATGCTATATTGAGAAAATGGCTATTAAAGAATGGGGTCTGACTCTCCATTTATGTTGTCATTAATTTTCACAGTATTTACCAAGAAAAAATACTTGACAATATTTTTCTACGGTAAATAGCTATGGAGTAATTTCAAATCCAATGCAGGAACTGGAGAACTAGTAGAAGAAGCAGGTGAAGAATTAGCATGCAGGTTTTTTCTGTTGAAACCATAATGAAAGCACAGCCCCTTAGCAGAATTATCTACCTCATTTCTCTCTGATTTATCCATATGCATTTCTCCTCTCTCAAGACACATCACCATAGTAAAATGCCTCAATAAAAAAAGAAAAACAACAGCTTGGCTTAAAAACAAGTATGGAGGAATTAGGCATGCAGCCTTCTGCAAACCATTCACAACTTCTTATGAACAAAACTAGGGGGTTTTTAGTTTATGTTCCTCTACTGGCTTTATGGTTTTCAAAAACCACCAGAGGGAGCCCATAACCTCTCATAAATTAAGTAAAGGCGTGTTGGGGTTGGCAATGAAAAAATGCAGTAAGAATTTAGCTTTGGGTTTCAAAGAAATACGCTTATTACTGATTCATCAAGATCCACATAGATGCAAATGTTCTGCACCACTAGTGACACTTGATACCTGTAGATGCACATATTAGAAGAGCCTTTTAAATTTGCTTCTGACAATTGTTAATCCAGCTCATAACAGTTGTAGTATGCCAAAAGATAGTCATTAGAGGTGAAGATGAAACTACACAGGCAGCCAAATACCAAACAATATATACTCATTTAGGAGCATACTTGTGGGCTCTGCTGTTGCATCTGTGTAACACTATCGGGTGCATGAAAATACAGGATATGTTATTTACAAGCTGGCCTCAGGGACTGCTTCACAGGAGTGCCAGGGTCTCCTCCCTTGTAAGTGCTGATGGCTAAGGCAATCACTGAGTAGAAGCTGATTCATTGGATGAAGGAGCACTGAGGTGATTCTACAATTGCCTACACCTTAAATGTGATTGCAGTGTCCATCATGGAGAATTACTTCAAAATCTGGACTGACATACTGACTTGGCTATCAATCAGAGGGTCACTAATTGATCTAAGTGAGTGTTACCTTGATGAGAATACAAAATAATAACTGTAGAGATGGTCCAAATGGACTTACCAGAGCCAACAATTAGGCGCTTTTACCAGAGAGGGCTAAAAATATCAAGTATAATTACCTGATATGAAGGTTCTTCCAGATGTTCAGTAGGCTCTGACTAAAACCAAAGTAGATCCCTGGAAAAGCCCAGGAAGTTTGGCATGATGATACAGCACATGGCATATAATTTGTTTGCCCTTGCCAGGTCAGTATCTTCAGGATGTGTGTCCCATTTTTACAGATATGAGAAAAAATGAAAAGCTTAAAGTACAGAAAAGCCTAAGAGGAAAATGGACAAAAGGTAAGATCTGACAGCAGGACCTGACACGTGAAAAGACTGTTTCTTTAAACAATCAAGTAAAGTTAATTAAGATTAGATGAGTTCCATTTGCTGTAGCCAAAAACTGAATCTTAACCCTTATTAACTCTCAGGAAAGGCTCTACAACACACCACTTTTTTTCTGGGCATAGAAGAAAAGACATCTTGCATATGTCTTTCCCTTGATGAATAGCCACAGGTTCTAACTGCAATATTTTTCAAACCAAGCTTCAACTAATAACTGGCTAAAGCTGTCTGCAAGAAGCTGTGTCTTTGTGACACTTCAGTTCTGGAGGAGCACACAGAACGTAATTACCTACAGCTTTTGCAGATGTAATTGTAGAGCATTATTTTCAGCTTTTACAGCAAACTCTTACCATTTGTTTTAATTCCACTCCTGTGACCTCAGCGATGGAGGAAATAGTTCTCTCCCAGTTCTAGCTCTGTTGTCCTCTGGGGAAGAAGATGCTTTAAACAATGCCTGAAGTGCTTAACTGATATGCAATTCTGTTTACACATGCATTACAAAGACTAGTCAATGCCACAAAGCAAAATCTAGTAAAACTTGGATTGGTTATATTCCTGCAGTGCACATCTCAACTACAGTGGTGAGCAAGTCCTGCAACACTACTTGATTTCAATAAAATAGGGTCTAATTCAACATTCAAATTGAGCACTTTCATCTGATCTACCTTACTTGGTCCATAGGACAACTCATTAAAGATAAATCAATAATACATAAATAAAGGGGACAAAAGGTAACATCATGTTATCTCTGGCTTCACTTCCATTCTACAAGTGAGAGTACAGAACTGAGCTAGTGTATTATTTGAGTACTCTGCACGTGAAGGATCAAGTAGAGATCAGTTATTTAAATTTAAAAAAGATATTATTAGAACATCATAATTAAGGGGGGAAATTGTTTGAAAGCCAGGAAGTTCCTCATTCGGTTTTCAGAGAGTCCTGACCATTAGAGCTTCCTCATCAGGAGAGAAGACTCATTCTGCCAGAGGCCACATAGATTACAAGGTGCAGAGAAGGGTGCAGGAAAAGAGCTCATGCCTTAGCCAGGTAAAAAAGGACATCCCATCAGCGGGGGAAAGTCCACCCTTACAAAGATGCTCTGCAAGAGGCCAGCGTGAAAGTCCTAAACATGACTCTCATATCGCATCTGTCATGAAACCCCATAAAAACCAACGAATGTCTGCTCTTACTTTACTGCTTTAAAGTGACAGAAGATGACTATTTGCAAAATGTAAATTGAGGGCAAAAATCTCTCATTTTTCGCCCAA
>NW_010433307.1:15343-27062 GCF_000710305.1 Buceros rhinoceros silvestris | reverse complement strand
TTGCGCCTGCGGCTTCTATGCAACTGGGTGTTTTGCGAAAAAAAAAGAGCTAACCGCCGAAGTTTTGTTACATGCGGATGTAGCACGAGCAGGCCTAAGTGTTCGTAGGATTGCCTTTGCTAAAGGGCGAGCTGATGGAGCTGTTTGTATCATCTGCTCGCTCCCTGCTCCCATCCAGCCGTACCCAAGATGACTGAGGTTGTGGATTCGTGGTGTATTTACTGCAGAAGATGGCTGTGGGGGTACACAGCAGCGCAGCTCTTTCTGTGCAGTTCTGTACCCGTCTGCATCAGGTATTCATTCATTCAGGAACTTCGTTGTTTGTTACACCACGCAGTAATTGCCGTGCTTTATCTATTATGTTTTACCTGGGATTTTGCACTATTTACATTACCTCAGTCCTCACCATGCTAAATCCTCGCATCCCAAAGGGAGTGGCTTGTAGGAATACAAACTAAGGCAAGTGCACGGTGTTTACAGGACTGTGGTTAAAAGTTATGAACAGAAACTATTGTTTGGAAAGTGAAAGATAAGTTTGTTAGTTTTCAGAAGCACGTGGTGCCTGTAAGCAAAACAGTGTTTTGTTTGTAGCTAAATATTGTAGGTGCCTTGTCTCTTGAAATTAGTATTTTGCTGAAGCGGCACATGATTTACTCTTACAGGTTGAAAATTCTGTCTTTTTGTCATTAGCAACAATTTCTTAAGGACGAGATGAAAATAGAGGTGAAGAAAATTATTTCCATAGACATTGTTTATATCCTACCATGTATGTGATGGCTGCACTTAGTAGTTGGCAGTTCCCAGTCCTTAAAAAGACAGTAAGATTTTTTTTTAAAAAAAAATTCCTTTTACATACTGATCATTAGTGCACGAGTCAGTTCTGTATACCTTCCTGCCCTGGAGTGCTTGATTTAACCTAGATTCATCTTTTGCAAAGAGACAGTCTGGTAGGCTTGAGGCTTCAGGATGTGGGTTTTGCACGGGCTCAACAGACCCAATGCAGATCAAGCTGTCATTAGGCAATTCTTATGCTCCTCTCTTTTTCCTCATGTGCTTTACTAAGATTTGACAAAACCTGAGTGCCGTAGCTAGCTACCATTTCTATAGGCTCTAAGTGGAGGCTGAAACTAACTTAAGAGGGATGTAGACTTGTGCAAATTAGATCATTAGTCATTGCTTCCCACAATAATCTGCATTCAACAGAGAACATGGGAAATTTTCCTTTTTTAAAAAAATTGTTCTCATTTTTACAGAAGGTACCCTGATGCTTTCATAGTGTTCTGGTCTAGTTTCTTGGCCTTCAGGAATTTGGAAGCCCTACAGCTGCCTTTCTTTCACATTTCTGCTTTTGTGTTCTTTTTGCTGAGGATGCTGGTTTTGATGTCTTTTATTCATCATCTCTCCCAGAATTGTCAGTGGGGAAGTGATTTCTTTTCCTGTTCACCTAAATTAACCTACTGCTTCTGATTTGTGAGAACAGATTTCTGTCATCTCACTGACTGAGACAGAGTTTAAAATTGTTCTGGACGTTTATTTCTCTTTTCATTTCTTCTATGATTTTATTCTTTCCATTTGTGTCTGGATGTCCAGGTCTCCGAGGCAGAGACATGTTCCTTGGCTAGTGCTTTAAAATACTTTGTTGTGTCACACAAAATTACTTCTTTGAGCTTGGTAGGGTAAGAGGAGGAGACCCACGGTCAGGGCTCAGAAGGAGCACATTCACTTCAACTGTGATTATCTTAAGTATTTCTGGAAAATATCAGTTACATCACTGCAGTGGATGCTTCTGAGAAATAGGCCTGAAGCAGAATTTGAATTATGTATGTGGAATACCTGCATGGAGGCCTGCTCAGGAGGTTAATATTTCCAAAGTATTTGGAAAACAGAATATGTGCTATTACATCAGTAAGGGCTGCTTGTAAAGGGCTGTTCCAGTTTCTGCGCTAGCAATGTAACTGATTTTTTTCTTGTCGTGCCAGACTGCTCAACAACATGTTGTGAGAATTTTTTTGCCATTTTTCTGTTGCAGGTGTTGATGCTAAAACCCTTTTCAGCATCTTAAGTGTGCATGTGATACATGACTGCTGAACACAAAAAAAAAAGCAGTAGTATGTTGGTGGAACTGGTATGTTCTCATTGTCTTCTGTAGAAAGGAGGATGGTCTTATTTGGTACAGCCTATGTCCTTGGACTTGAACAGGAAAGGTTAATTTGGAAAGCACATTTGTGTTTCCTCAAGTTGCATGTTATTGTGATCCCCATAGGTAACTGGAGAGGTGTCTCAGTCCAGCCAGACTGACTCTTTATCAGGTTGATTATCAGGTTGATATTGCTCTCTAGAACTACCTGAAAGGAGGTTGTAGGAAGGTGGGAGTTGGTCTCTTTCATGTTAAGAATGACAAGACAAGAGGAAACGGCCTTAAGTTGCGTCAGAGGAAATTTAGGTTGGATATCAGGAAAGATTTCTTTACACAGAGGGCCATTAACTATTGGCACAGGCTGCCCAGGGAGGTGGTGGAGTCCCCATCCCTGGGGGTGTTTAAAAGCCGTGTGGATGTGGTGCTGAGGGACATGGTTTAGGGATCCTGGCAGTGCAGGGTGAACAGCTGGACTTGATGATCTTAACAGTCTCTTCCAAACAGATGATTCAGTGATTCTGTCACATCAGTCCACTAAGACAGAGGACAAACACCTTCCGTGAATAACAAAATAACACATGCAGTGGAGACTTCATGTCCTACAGAACGTAAGAGTTAAGGGTTTGATCTTTCTCTCATTGATCTTGGATCAAAGGTTTCTGATGGATTTGGTGACTGTTGGAATAAACCTTATAGCCTCTCATTATGCAGAGATCTTGGTAAATGCCAATATAGATGAATTTACCAGGTACAGTAAATGTTTTATAAATAATGTGTATCTCCCAAGTGCAGTGGAAAGAGGTTATGACGTATTTTTGCTTGCATGCATTTTGGCAGAACAGCATGATCATACATAAATGATTAGCTACTGTAACTCTGATAAGGGAAACTGCATCCTGCCAGAAAAACAAACATCAAAACTCTTCTGGGTCATGCAGAATTACCAAGCCTGGTATGTATTCCATTTATGGTCTTGTCTCACAGGAGAGGAACAGCTTTGAAAGTGGAAGCTTGTGTCTGGGTCTCCAGAACCTCAGAGGGCTAGCTGAGTCAGTCAAACCAGTGCATTCACAAACAGCCTTCTTTCTTGCTGTTTTGGCACTTGAAATAGCTTTGGCACATTAATAAATGAATCCATTCTGTCCCAGTAAAGGCAGTTTTCTGTCTGTCCCAAAAGACGATTTGATCACTCTGTCCTTCACAGCGGTTGTCAATGCCTTTAGAGCTGTCGACGGATTTTCTGTCTGTCCCAAAAGACGATTTGATCATTCTGTCCTTCACAGCGGTTTTCAATGCCTTTAGAGTTGTCGACGGGTTGATGGCACAAAGTTCCACGTTACAGTATTTTGAGACAGGGGCAGGAAGGTGAAGATATTACTTTATCTCTGTTGTCAGGAAAGCTTTTGCTCTCTATCCAGTCTTGGTGGGACTCCATCATGTGGAGAGGCTGCAGAGCAAGGGGCACAGTAATCCCCATCTTGTGCCCGTCCATATAGAGCTTTCTCCCACCACAGTATGCTTCTTTATAACCTGTGGTACTCTTTGGTCCCACAGAAGTGGCTGCTGTGCTCTGTTCCATCACTTTGCACAGCAGCAAGCAGCCCTTCCCCAGCTTTCAGAGAGAAGTGGAAGGACAGAGTGGGCGAAAAGGTGGTGTGATGAGGATGAGTGATTCTGAGGACTGGGCCCAAAACTGTGCTGGTGATATTAAAATACTGTGCTTCTACAGACACCTCACATTTTTGAGTGGTTTGTTTGTTTATGTTTTCAGAATTGCAGTGTCCCTGTGCTATTGGTACCCTGCCGGAAGCAGCAGATTCCTCAGAGGCTGTCGTGCTAGCAGTGGGCACTAACAAATCTTGGGCATGATGGCTCTGCCTTTCACCAGGCACCTGTGCAGTGACTGACAGTCTGAGCTCAGCATGGTGAAGAGCTAGGTCCGAGGTGCAGGTCCTGCTGCCAGGGGACAGGGTTTGATTTCAAAGCGTGCAGTGCCATGGCTTCCTGACTGTGCAGGGGAGAAATGCTGCAGTGTTCTTAACTTGTCTAAACCCTTTCCAGTAGTTGAACAAGGAGCAGACGAGGGGAAACCTGAACTGAGCCTACTGAATTCCAGTTTATGGGGAGAATGTGCATGCACATGAAGAAATTAAGTGGACAGGCATTAGTGCAGTGCTTCTGAGCACAAGATTTGAGTGCTTCATACTTGTCCCATTACCTGGGTACGACTGAGTGTTTTGGAGAATAACTGTATCACTAGCATGCAGATGGAATGGATTGTGGCAAATTCAGTATTTCCTTCATTAAGGGCTTTCACGACCATGCTGGTCACATCAGATCACCAAATACCTCGACAGCCATTATGGTTTTTTCCAGTGTGCTAGATCTGCTAAAATGCAAATCATTGCCTCAAGACAGCAGAAAGGCTATTCCTCTTGAAAGAGATCATGTGACTTCAGATGCAAGGCAGATGACTTCAGTCCATCCCTTTCTCTGCCTGAGATTCAGAAGGCATGGTGACAAAACCACTCTTCAACAGCACAAGCACAGCGCAGCTGGAGGACTGCAGCCATGAGCTTTCACATCAGGCAGAGCAATGAAAACGGCGTTTTCCCCTGACCGTTTCAGACGAGCAGCGCTCAAGAAATTTCCTCTCGGGAAGCTGTATAAATAGGTGGAGAGCAAATGCATTGCAGTTCCTGAGTTCCAGAGCCCCAGGGAGAATTGGAGCACCTGTTTTACAAAGCTGTACCCTTCATTGTGTAGTTCTGCTTCCAAAAAGGGGCTGCTTCCTCTTAAAAAAAGAATCTCCTAAAGGTACTCTCGTAGAAAATATCTCGGTATTGCTGAAGCAGAAGGAAAAA
Source organism: Buceros rhinoceros silvestris (assembly GCF_000710305.1). Classification (NCBI taxonomy): domain Eukaryota; kingdom Metazoa; phylum Chordata; class Aves; order Bucerotiformes; family Bucerotidae; genus Buceros; species Buceros rhinoceros. Next base: position 22,061 of record NW_010433307.1, on the reverse strand, counting down.
GCAGGTAATATCTTTGAGTAGGATATATATATATATATTTAGCTTACTTTTAAACAGCAAATAATAGACTTAATCCTAAATCTGTGTAGGAAATGACAGATGTATGTATATTTATGATTTTATCCTGAGAAAAATCAGTGTGCTTCAAACTATAAAGTTTGACCTGGACTGGATCAGTTATCCAGAACTTCTGAGTACAAATGAAATCAAATAGCTTTGAGACTACTGTATTTTATATACCTTTTGTTTATGAAAAAGTTTTTAATTAAGATAATTTTTAATGAAGATAATTTTGAACCTTGTGCTGATGCTTAACTTAAACTTCATTAAAACCAATATGAATTTCAGCTGAACCATTAGTTTCATTTTTAAGCTGTCTAAGATTTCAACACATATTTATTCTGGAGCTTTGCTTTTTCACTACTTTCCCCCTTCAAGTAGGGAGAATTGAATGGGATGTCATTAAGACTCTGCTCATTAAGACACTGCAGGACAGTGCACGATTCAGATTTTGCTTACGAGTGTTAACTTCTACACTGCGGTTGGGTTCAGTTTACTACAACTATCTTTGCTTCAGAATTTTTAGTTTCCTCCTTGCTTCCTGAAGAAATCTGCCCCTAGAGGCATTTAACATTTCTGGATAATGATATGATGGCTTTGCTTATACTTCAAGGTGATCTGCACTCCATTGGTGCACTTGTATTTGCTATTCCCTCTCTTTTTTTAAAACATCGTGCCCAAAGTCTTGCTGAGCAAAAAATGAGGCTGCTTGCTTTGTTTGTTTATTTTCTGCACAAAAAAAAAAAGTGCATATGTTTTGTGTAAATGTATCCTGTTTTGTGTAAATGTATCCTTTATCGGTTGTAAATAACATGAACTGGCATTCTCCCATCATTTTTCTACAGATTCCCTTCGAATTTGCATGAAGTTCCCAAAAAAAATGATTGCTTGAACAATCTCCGCACATTCACAACTTTGTGGCTATTACTATAATTTCTTTTTGCAGTGCATTTTTGTGCTCAGGAATATGAGCCCACCTCAGTGAGCTGGTCTGTCTTCATCCTAGTCTCATTAAGACTTTGCTGGCTTTCCAGTATCTTACTACATCCATTCCTTATTGATTTCTGGCCCAAACACTGAGATCTATCAACATGGCCATTGCTAGAAATGATGCGTTAGTTTTATACTGAGCTTAGCCTTGCTTCTCTGAGCAGGCAGAAGAAATGATCTGTAAACAAAAAGACTTTCTCATTTCTTTCTTTCACTGAAAGTCACTTAATAGAAATGTCAGTTTGTCCCATGGATGTAAAATAAGAGACCTGAAGACATACTGCTTTGCTTATGTTTGATGTTCTCATACCAGCACCTCAGCAGACCAAATTCAGTGTTGGTGTCAAAATTACAGCTGGCTGTACCCAGGTTCTCTTTCACTCTGTTAATTGACTGTGGCTGCTTCATCCCACTTAGCTAATGAAGTCTTTAAGGCACCTCTAGATTCCCATACCTGACAATCCCAGCTCTGGCCACAAGACAGTTTTGAAGAGTTATCTCTCTGCAAGCGCTAACCTGAGTGTTGTGATTTAATGTCTGGGTTCTCTTCTGTGGGATATTTTGCTCTTTCCTGCTTCATTCACTCCGCAATGCACAGAAGCAAATCCATCATAAACCCATGTTATAGGATCTGTTTCTCAGTTCTCTACAGTCCTCATTTCCAAAGAAATTACCTTTAAAGAAAGTCTGTGAGTCACAAAAAATTGAAAAATTGATAGCAGGAAGACATCAAAGGAAAGCCCTTGTCATTGGAAGCATCCACCCATCTGAACTTTATGGAGAAAACTGCCCCTATCTCATCACCTCTCCAACCACATGTACCTTCTACGACATGTTGTGGGAGGAGATGATAACTGCCTCTTCACAAACATGGCTGAGAAAGAGGCTAGTAGAGAAACGAGGCGCATTGCTGGAGATAGCCATTGAAACAACTTGTAGGAGAAGTAGTGTAATTGTGGAAATCCCATCCCAACAAAAATAAAGGGAGGAGACTTTCTTTGTTTATCAGAGGTGAGAAACAAATGGAGTGAAGCAAGAATAAGAAGTTAAAGCCTAGTGGTTCTTATTCATATGGCTGCCATATCCTCAGGCTTGATCTAGCTTACACTTGTCTGCCAGTAGCACAGCTCATCTTATTTTAAAAGGTAAGGTATGCGTGAAAGGATGGCGGATGGCTCCCTGCCCAAAGGACCTGCAGCCTGATTTCATTAAAAATCATCTATAAATCTTTACCAGATTTCCATTATTATCGAGGCAGTCTGGTCTTCACATGACTGGCAAACTGGAGGCATGAATGATTTTGGGCAGCACCTATTACATCCGGATCAAATGGTGCTGATTCATTATCTATGTACATCAGGCTCTCATAGAGCTTGGGTTCTGAACTGCAAATTTCTGAGCGCTTGCTGCAGTGTAACCTTCAATGACTCCTATCTGGAAAAAGAGCAGCATGTGTCACTCCGGCTTAGCCTGGTGCATGTCTATTGCCATGGTTGGAATGACATTTTATTTTGCTTCAGTGGATGGGCTGTGTATTCAGTGCCTGCCCATCATAAAACGCCTTTTTGCTGAACTGAGAGAAACATAGCAATTTCTGGAGTTATATCTAAAAATGGGTCAGATCACCAGCTTGTAGGAATTGAATTACTGCCTGCTTTTTAGTGAACATGACAGATTCTCTCTTAAGGGTAAAACAGCGGTACAGTATCCAGAATGCTAACGCAGCATTATGTCCCAAATTCTCATCCAGCTAATTGTATCTCTGAAGCCTTTTTCAATGCCTTGGTAAAAGCCCAGCTTTCCATTTCATCAGCCAACACGTGGGGCAATTTTTAATGGCAAATGACTTTTCACCACGCATTGATACAGTGCATAATAAATAGCTCACAGGAATTACTCTGAAGTTACATGCCTGGTATTCAACCTTCTTCCCTATGGAAGGCCTTCATGGCCTTTGCCTTGTATTTTTCCATGCCTTTGCCCAGGAAGGCAGGGTTTGATGTGGAGCGGGAGATGGCTTGAAGTGACATGCCTGAGAGATGGGAGGGGAGGGATTTCTTCCTTAGAAGTGGCTTTGTTAGGTGCAACGGGGCAGGCACTGGCTCTTTCCACAGAGGCTTGTTTCCTGTGTTCGTGATACTTTAGTCAGACAAGAAGGGCAGAAAGTGAATTTGCTGGGCCTGGGTGGGTCTGTGTGGCTGGCCTAGAGTCTGGACGTGCAGGTTGGTGACCAGGATGTCTCTGTAGCCACCTGAGAAGCCATCAGGAAATAGGGTAGTAGTTTGAATGTTCCCTGTGTCTATGCAGATATTTGGGACTGAAAATGATGATTATTCTCCTGGACTAGCTCTTTGATGGCCAGATTTGGCCTTTTTAAGGTGTTTGATGATAAGGTATATTTGTTCAAATTTTCCTCCAACCTTTGAGTGGTTTCATTTACTGCTATCAGCATAAAATTTCTGTCGCTATGTCTCTATCTTTTTTATTTCTTTGCTCGAGGAGATGTTAAAAGTCCATGACTTTAGAGATAGGTGGAAGGAAGAGTCAGAAGGACTGGAAGAAAAAATTAAGTCATTCAAAGTAGGGTGTGATAGTGATTCAGATCCCTATATCTTGGATCAGCCTATTGTTTGTGATGACTCCTGAGAGTCGTGATGATTCTGTCTGGGGCTTCTCTTGCCCAGTTGCTAGGCACATACTGACCTGCCCTTTAATGAAAATAGTCTTGCTGCAATAGGACTTTGTTTTTAAGCTCTATTTTCCTCTTAGTCTTAGTCCTCAGATCACGATTCAAGTTGTGACTGGCTAGTTTGAGAGGGACTAATGAAGACTTGAGATTCTCCTGAGGACAAGTTGAGGAGATGGTATTCAGGAGATCAACATGGTGGTATTCAGGAGAGAAATTGAAGCTATTAGCAATATTGGTGCTGTATTTGATGCTGTCAAAGCCATTAACTGGCTCAAAATTAGTGTAAAAGCACTTTGTTTGATTTCCCAATAGCTCCTTCAGAGGGAAGAAGAGCAGTCCATTGTTAGGAAAAAAAACTAAAATCCTTCTTTCCTGAAATAAATATTGACTCAGAAGGTGGTAGACCCAGCTCAAGTGTAAGATATCTTGTGTTGTGGGTCCCTGAAAAATAGCCCTACAACTATAAAAAGTTGTGCAGTATTATAACATAATGTAACACATCGCATACAATAATAACTATATAAAAACTGTAAATAGTCCCACAATAATAAACGTATTTTAACTATTGACATTGAAAATAGGCTAGTTATGCATTTATGTTTTTCTCTCTCTTATCCTCCGGTTGTTTTTACTTTAACTAGTAGAGCCAAAGGAAAAGAATAGTAGTTAAGCATTCATTTTATGCTGATGTATTTCTTTGTTGTTTTAAAACTTGAGTTAAAAGAAAAGGAATATCAATGAAACAAAACAACAAATGCAGCAATATAGATATCAGACATGCTAGAGAGAAACACATATCCCCGGAGACAGGGAGAGAGAGGGGTCAGTGTGATCACAGAAGAAATCTGCAGCTAAAACAAAGTTCAGTCTCTCTAAGAGCATCAGTGACTTTTTTGTTACTTAGAAGTTAACCCATTTTGCATCTCAGGGAAATTGTACACGTTTGAACTTGTTGATTAGGAAGTGTATTGCATTAGTGAATGATATCATTTAGTGAAGAGCTGAGCAAGGGACAGGAGAAAATGTCAAAAGGCCACAATTGCAAAATGTACTTTGTTCATTTATTTAATGAAACCACATCTTTGATTTAGAATGTTTCAGTAGAAATGCAACAGAAAATTGGATGTTTTATTTAAATAAAATCTGATAATAAAGCAATCTGCTATGGCGCTGTCTCTCCTTGAAACTTGGTGGTGGTGACACTGAAGGATAAAATGATAAATGGGGTGATAGAGCACCTTTTCAAGTCAATAGAGTGTTAGGAGAGCTGATGTCTGGGGTCTTTTTAGCAGTAGTATCAGATGTAATTTAAAGACCTTAACATTCTGCAGTTCAAATTTTCGAATCACAAGAATGAAGAGTAACATGCTTCTGTAATCCCTTGTCCTTAGTAGTAAGGCTTTAAATAGTTATGCTTCAGATTAAGAAATCACTGGTGTACATTAACTTACAGCTAACATGTAAGGAATAGACTGTATTAATTAGTGAGTTCATCTGACTTAAATGCAGGCTGATAGTAATCAGATGTGGAAAAGAAACCTAGTGTGGTTCATCAGGTCTAGTTTGTGTAGGACATGTTGTTGTACAATAATTTGTTATGAGCTCTAGGTGCTTTAGATTTTGTGTTGTCAAACACTTCTTTTTTTTCCTCTCTCCTTCCCTCCTAATCCTCTCCCTGTTAGGAAGAGCCCAGGAGCCCAGAGGGGTATAATCCATATCCCTAAATGAACAACACAGGAAATGTGTGTCAGGCTAACAGCTGAGAGGAACGTGCTTCATATCATCAGCAATTAAAACCTGATGGGCGACACCATTGGAACCATGGGGTGCAGCAGTTCTGTAGCTGACAGAAGGTCAGAGAAAGGTGAGTGCTGTGTTTTTCTTCAGGGTCAGTGTTTGTTCTCTGTAACACCAGAAGATGATTGCAAGGTAACGCTTCCCCCCCAGTCCTGTTGTCAAAATACTTCCTCAGAAAAAAAAGATTTTCTAATTCTCTTCTATTTAAGAGTGCACAGCTTTTAGATGCTGACTGAGGTTGGAAGGCAACTGTAGACCACCTCTAATGTCTACAGATTGGGTTGGAAAAGATTCACAGTATCTGGGACAGAAATTAAATTTCAGATGTGTCTGTGTTCTCTCTGTCACTGGCAAAACGTATGGGTTAAAGTATATAGGCAAAGTGTTATGACCTTTCACAACACAGGATTCCTGGGCAAACTGTCCCAACTTCCCTGCTGCTCGGTGACCCAGATTATGAAACAAGTCTCAGACTGTATCTCAGAATCAATTTTCTGCCATACCAGGTGCCTGGCCTGAAATTCTCCCTGACAGTCAGGGAGAATCACTGAGGCCGTCAGTTGAAAGTCTCCACAGTACATGCTTAAATGTTCAATTAAAAAAGTAATGTATCATCCCTCTGCTTTTAATCATACCACACCCTGGTATGAGCATACCAGGCTTTGCACAGGCAGGTGGATTCCAGGATTGGCTCAGACCTTTGTTCAGATCCTTTGTGTTCTCTTTCAAGTTTTGTCATTAAAGCACAGTTTACAGGTCTGCCAAGAGCTGTTATGTGGTACTGTGCATAGTCTTAGGAGATTATTATGCTGAACAACTGTGGTTGAAAAGGAAGGCTCTTTTTGGCTTCCAAGCCAGGACACAAATCACAGGAAGCTGGTGACCAAGAAGCAGGACCACATAGTCATGGCTATAGGGATCAAACCTGACTGCTTTAAGGGTAGTCCTCAGCTTTGTGTACACTACTTGGTTGCCACAGCAAGATCAGTGCTGTATCACAGCTGCTGAAGTAGAGTGGTAACAGCTGGAGCCCCAGACCTACCTGTAACCGGGAAGAGGTCCTTCCTCTTTGAGTTTGCATGCTATGCATCTCTCTGCTTTGCAAGATCTTGGAGATGAGTTATTTGGAATATTTCTAAGGGTGCAAAAGCTTGAAGCAGGTGTCAGGAGATGTCCTCTTTC